>NW_024583046.1:169172-180667 GCF_018398535.1 Haplochromis burtoni
AATTTCTATCTTGTTCAAAGAGAAGATATAAAACAAAGTTCTAAGCTAATCGACCTTAGTGTTCTCCTTTTTTTTAAAAAAAAGAGAATCGATAAGATAATCGATAAAGAATCAAATCGTTAAACAGAATCGAAAATGGAAAATCCCTATCTACCTTACAATATAAAGAGCTTTGAGGCAACTGATGTTGTGATTTGGCGCTGTATGAATGAAATTGAATTTAAAATATTGAATTGAATTTAGCAAACATGTCATGCACAATATATTTACAGACTTTTTAAGAAAAAAATAAGACTTTGTTTTATCTTGTGCCTTTTTGTTAACCATATGTTAATAAAAACACATTTTCTAATTAACAAATTAATCATGTAATAATATTATTAGTGATCCTGCTATGGTTTATGTGATTGTGGATATTAGACTGCTTATTTGTTTCACAGTGGGTAATACTCAAAGTTGTGAAAATCCAATACTGTATTCTTCAGTTTACATGAAAACAAAGCCTGACAATAGCATTAAAGCATAAACAGTATAAAAAAAAACTGATGTGTTGGTAACTAAGCTAGTAAGTAACAGCGGTTAACTTAGCAGTCTACCATTTCAAGTTATTTTCTAATATTCAGATTCAGATATTCAGTCTGTGAGGAGAAATTGTAGAAGGCAAAAGAACTCAGACTCAAGATATCTTTTACATGTGCACACATGGACGATTGTCCCTCACAGTCCAATCCATCCTGCACCAGACGTGTGCAGGACAGATGTGAGACAGAGGAAAAACCGCCCAGGGCTTTCAGAGCTTTCTTTCTTTATACTTAAAACGAGCTTTCAAGGAAGTAGGAGTGGCAAAAACATTTCCATAAAAGGAGAAAGAGACCGTTAGCTTGCCTGTTGACAAAGGAGGTAGTATGTATAGAAATTCAGACATTCCCATATAAGGAGAGAGAGAGAGAGCGCCAGTTTGTCTGTTAAAACAGGAGTAAGTGTCCTATGTCACCGCATTCCTCTACACATATGGCTTCATCTCTCTTCCTGTGTTGGTTCCAATTCACAAGCTCTTCTTCCTTTAAATGAAGCTACAACTAAACATAATCACAAAATTTAAAAATCTTTCATCACAGTCTAAAAGTGACATCATCATATTTACATCTGTCTTTTTTACTGTCTTCAGAATAAACTCTGGTGGTGAGATAGAGACAGATTTGACACAGGAGGTGCATAAAAAACGTAAATAAAACAAAACATAAAACAAATGTAACAACTGAACAAATGCTTTCATGTCAGCTACCTTTACAGGTAGAACTGGTCCTGTCTAACCCTAGAACCACACATTATCTGTGTGTGTTTGACAGAGAAGTAATGTCTCTGTATGTTGTTTGTTTACAAATTTCCTTTACATATTTCATTGCAATGACTGATTGCAGATGTATATTTATGTCCAAAGACATTTTACTATGTGCTCATTCATAACACCTTTTGGAAGCTGAAAATTGGTGTTAGACTGACCATTCCATAGTGATCATTAAGTGACTTGCATTCAATTCACTTCCATAATATGGAAGCAAATTGCATTCACAAAAGAAAAAAAACTGATATAATCATTAACAATATACTGAGAGTTGCAATTAAAAAATTAATGTAATACAAAATAATTCAGCTGGTATTGCAAAGCTTCAGAAGTTTGCAAAATGTGAGGTTTTCAAAGGTTTTTTTTAGTATTAACCCTTTAAGACCTACCATAGAACCAAGTCCGCCAGAGCTTATAGTATATTTTTACATTCTGTGGAGCCATTTTTTGGAGCATTTCAAGTTGCTATACATTAATACAACCATTATAGCCCAAATTTTAATAATATATCTGCAGTAAGTGCATAGTAATTACATAAATTGCAAAAAAGTGCAATAAACTACAAAAAAAATTGAAAATCATTTTTGATTTTTTAACATATATTTCTAGTTAGAGAAATTTAAGAGGCTTATCCCTCAAAACCTGTAAATACAAAAATGTTGCACAAACTAGTTTCCCACCAAAGGAAATTTATTTTAAGTGTCCTCATATTTTTATTTTTACACCAATTTTCATATACTGCAGGAAAAACGAAAAAATATATTATAGTGCAAATTTGCAAAATAATAGCATATGCATCAAAATAAAATATTTCCAGCAGTGCAATATGAGTCCTCAGCATCCCAGAAACGACACAGAAAGTCATAAAGTCAAAAATAACTTAAAAACACAAGTATAGGCTCATAAGGCCACGATGGTAAAAAACTACATTTCCGCAAAATGATGTCACTTCCGGTTTCGGGCAGGTCATGCCGGACATGCGATAGTTCACGCTGATGGGCGTAGGAAGTGTTACAAACAGCTGATCGGATCGGCAAACCAGAAAATTACAATGAACAGGTTGAAAAAGTCAGTGAAGATTGTCTACAACCTGGATGTAACAAAGGAAAGAAAGAGAAAAGATATTCTTTGTAAAGTCATGCAGGGTTGCCTTTCCCTCCTAAAACCAGGAAAAGTCTGCATCGATGAGCAAAACATCCCTTTTATGGACTGAAGTTGCATGTGGCAATTTGTTCCAGACAAGCCATAGCCTGTTGTTATGAGAAAATACCGGTGGACTCAGGGAGCAGAACTCACGGAGGCACAGAGTTGTGGTGAAACAATTTATTTACAGTGTATATACAATAAAGTGTGAATGGGGGCGCGGAGCCGGGACGTGTAGGTGAGGAGACGCACACCGGTAGCGCACTCGATGTAAGGGCAGAAGAGCAGGAGAATTAGGAGGGTCTTGCCCGAAACCGAGAAAAGCATAAAAGAGACTTTATCGAGAGTTGGAGAGCTTACTTGGTACTGTTTGCCAAAAACCTCCAGAAGGGAAACAAACCAAACGAGGCGACCCAGAGAAACTGAGAGATGAGAATCCTGGGGAGGAAACAAAACTCTGTACAGTCACCAATGAAAATGATCCACAGGCTCCAGTAGGCAGGCTGGCAGATTTTCAGGCACTCCAGGAAAGTCAATACTCTGACACTAGTCCTCTGTTGGGCAGCTCCTAAAGAATGCTTCAGAAGAAAGCGTTTGACAGGTAACAGATGTGCCAGGTTCATTGAATAACTGCCCCACCTACCTATGCCAAAAAAGGAAACACAAAACACACAAACAGAAACACCAGGCAGCTATAACCCGGCTCCTAACACCTGTAGCTTAAAAGTATTTGTACTTGCTGCACCAGATGCTTTGATGCTGGACTTTAACCAGCAAATGTATCCTTACTTTGATGTGCTTCAAATAATGTGAATTCAGGAAGCGGCATCCCTATGCATGGTCGAAACTGTTCCTGCAAGTCACCTATACTTCGACCGCTACGTCACATCAATTAACCTCATGGATGAATAGCTGTCCAAGAGTTCCTGGACTTTAACTACCTAGAACAGACTACCTAAGAGGAACAGACGGAGGAGCTAATAGCTACACACCAGCACTACCCAGGACTCCTGACTGTTGAGAGGATCTGAACATACAGTACAGTGATGATAGCCTATGAAGAAAAACAAAAGGGTAGGATATACAGGCATTCTTTGCAGCAGTTCAACAACAGATACAGGCATACAGTCACTGCGGGCGGGGGGTTCAATAAAATTATTCTGATGTCCAGTTAAAACGTTAAACCTCAAAAATACTTGCTTCCTTTGCTACTATACTTCCTACTATGCATGCAATTTTAGTCCCATCTATCAACAAAAACACAATTAAAGGCCAAAATACCAAATACCAAAATGTTTTTCTTTCACACAGTTGATGTGTATTTTCAGCTAACAAAACTGAGGTCTGCTTGTTAACAACTATCAGGGGCTAATTATAACTTGTATGAACCAAAATATCCAAATCTGATTTGCTGATTTGCATTTGAAAATAACCACTGAAACATTTTCCCAGAATACTTGTATCTTCCAATTCTCTGAGTACCTGTTTGTTTAAATGTAGAGAACTGCTATCCTTTGTTATAGTTCGGTACTGTCAATTCATTACACAAAAGACCCAGGCACTAATATTCACGTTGAGAACTCAGGTTACATAATGATAAGGCTTGAGATCGGCGTGCTCGCTAGACCGGCCTCACCGCCACCAGAGGCCCGTGCCCGAGCTGGGGCTCATTACTGTGCCACCCGGGCCGCGCCCACCTGCCACGCAGCCAACCTCTGAACCAGCTTTGCCGGCGCTGCTGGATTCGCAGGAGGCCACCTGAACTCACACACCCCCGTCGCTTGGCTGGGGCCGCCGACGGTCCGGGCTGATTCCCTCTCCCAGTGGGGGAGTAGGTTCGGCCGGATGGCTCCCTCGCCTCAATCGGGCGATGGGGGTGTGTGGTGGTCTGCGGTGCCGTGCAGGGAGGGTGGACACACCTGCACTGCATTCTAAATCACACCCGCCGAGTTAAAACACGGGGACTCGGAGGTTGGTGTATTTTTGTGGTGTGATCTAAATAAAATGGCTCGCCGTGTCTCATTCACACCACATCAACCTTTTGGAATTTACTTACCTGGATGATTGAGCATGTATCAAGACTGGATAACTGATCTAAGCATACTTGGATGTAATTCATCATACTTGAAGTAGGCTATAGGGGATGCGTGCTGTCTTCGTATGATGTATAATGGTTGGCCTTAATTATAATGTGTTCTGAGCTGAAAGAACCAGACATACTGTAATTTCATGTTGCTTGGAGACTTACAGTTACTTATTAAAGTTATCCTGTGGTGCAATACTATGAGTTATACGAAATGTCTTTGTAGCACATATTAGGATTTTTAGTATGAAGCAAATGATGCCTGAATGTGACACTTGAGCTTTCTGGTAAAGTAGTTTGTATTATGTCCAAATGGGTCGAAATGGAAATCTCCCAGCAAGAGAATGATGCTCTGGATGCATGTGCTCACCTTTTATTCAAATCTGTGAACTGTCTTTTCTTTTATTGGATGACTGCAGTATGAGTGTGCTGCTGAATCATCTGCAGAAATTAAGTGACCTATTCCAGAGTAGAAATATTTCCAGCACCTCGTTGAGTCAATTCGGCTGTTGAACACCAAAGAAAAGCAGCAGAGGTGCAGATTGTTAATCCTGTAATCCTATTTGCCAACATGTTGATGTATGATATGCAATGAGAGATGCTTGTTCTATCCCAAGTGGTGCCTTGTCCCATTTTTAAAAACAGAAACTATAATTATTATTTCTAAGTAAGGCTACGCCATTATAGCTGAAATGATTATCACACTTACTGGGATCCATAATGAGGTCAAAATTATTTGTCACAATTCTCATTTTAGTGAAAAATATGTTTTAATTAGGGATGTTCCTGCTGACTAATTTCTTATTTGACTAAACAAGAAAAAACAAAAATTAGACTGACCGACTAGTCTAAAGCTAAGAAACACTCATATCAATTTAAATTTGAGAACTGTTTAATGTCACAAGCTCTAATCAAAGGTATTTGAATCCATTAATTACATTCTTCAAAAATGAATCATGCTGCATCTCTGTACGGCACCTCGCACTCTGCATGAGCACTGCACATTATACTCCTAACAGACAACAAAGAAGGAAAACTTAAAATAAATTGATGTACACTGATAACACAAAGCAAACAATTCTATACTTTAACAAAAGCAGTCTGGAATTTTCTGTAAATTCTTCAGTGTGTTATTTAGATTAAAGTTTTATTTATTTATTTTTTCCAAAATTATTAAAGCAGTTTAAGCATTTGATGGAAAAGAACCAAAGTGTGCACGGCAGCGTGGCATGGTGATAAGCACTGTTTGCTCACAGCAAGAAGGTCCAGAGTTTGATTCCATCACCTGGTTGGGGCTTTTCTGTGTGGAGTTTGCTCTCCCCATGTCTTTGGACTACGGTGGTACTCTGGCTCCAGCCCTGTGACAGACCTGGTGTATCCTTCCTCTTGCCCTATGGTAGATGGGATAAGCTCCAGTGCCCCTGTGACCCTGGCAAGGTTAAGGAGAAAAGAATGGATGGATAGAGGTATATATTTAAAGAAAAACAGAAAATTACATTTATTACACTATTGCAGGATTCATTGTGAATAAGTAATGAGAGTAAGTGAGACTTGCTAATCGTCAATGTAGTTTTTGGTCATTACCGTTCTTGTGAATCTGTAGTAGTGCTATTCTATTTTTGTGGCTCATATATAGTGTGTTAGTCCTCTAATTGTTGTGCCCCAGTTTCTGAATGCTAGTTGCTGTTGTTTGAGGCCTACGGCTATTGCAATGGCATGTTTGTTTCGTTTAGTGTATCCCTTTGCCTGTATGTTTGCACTTTAGTATAATTTGCTAGCATCTCTTGTTAGCATGCTGTATTGCATTGTTTGATAGGCTAGTGTGTTTGTATGCTAAGGTGTTTCATTTGGACAGGTTTCCTGTGGCCTCACATTTGAAGTTTATGGTGACTCAATGACTGCAAGGGGCCAAGGTCCTGTAACTGCAAAGAAAGGCCAAAGCATCACCCCTCCACTACTATGCTTGATGATGCTTGTATGAGGTATTTTGTGCTTTCTTTGGTTTTTGCCAAACGTGGTGCTGTGCATTATGTGAAAAATAACCCCACTTTGGTCTTGGCTGTCCAAATGAAACTGTTCCAGAAGTCTCGGTTTGTTTAGGTGCAACTTTGCAAACCTAAGGTGTGCTGCCATGTTCTTTTTAGAGAGAAGAGGTTTACTCCTGGTAAGCTTTCCAAGCAAGCCATGCACATTCAGTCTTCTTTTAATTGTACTGTCATGAACTTAAACATTAAACATGCTAAATGATGTCTGTAGAGTCTGAGATGGAGCTCTAGGGTTTTTTGCAATTTCTCTGAATATTGAGGTAAACTTGCAGTGACATCCACTTCTGGGAAGATTGTACCATTGCATTAATACTTACCTGAATGCTCCAGATCATCAAACTGCCAAAACTTCTACTTTAAAAAAGACTAGCACACTTGATGGCTGGTTAATCAAGTGCAATTTAATTAGCAGCACCTGCCTTTTTCATTTCCATGGAAGCAGTAGGCGTGTACTTACATTTTCACAGGACTGCACTGAGTTCTGCTCAAGAAGATGCTTTGGTCATAAAAGCACATAAAGCAGTCTAAGATGTTATACTCACAAGTGCTACCTAAATGCAGTGACCAAACATTTCATGGTTGACTTTCATCCAGTCTAATGTAGCTGGAAAACTAAGTAAGAGTAAGTAAGTATTTACACCAGATACCCTGCAAATCAAATAAACTGCACTAGCAGCCCACCATGCTCCTAGCAATGTGTGTATTCTTCATATTCCATTTGTTCCTTTCTGGTTCTTAAATGGCAAGCAGATAACAACCGCAAAGCTGCCTCACCTCCCTTGCACCCGAACTGAATTAACCTAAAAATGGAAAAAAGAGAGTACAACTAGCAGAATTAATATGTGTTTATGCCTGCATTTTTCCCTGTAGAAGTCTAGATGTTCTTTAGAGTTTTAATGTCTTCATAATGATGAACGTCGTTCCCTCAAACCCACCCTCATTAATTCTTTTTCTAATTCTTGGTCAGAGGCATTCAAATCAGTGGCCTGCTGGAGATCATTTTGTAGCACTCTGGCAGTGCTCATCCTGCTCCTCCTTGCTCAAAGTAGATGCCAGTCCTGCTGGGTTAAGGGCCTTCTATGCCCCTGTCCAGCTCTCTTAGATCAACTGCCTATCTCCTGGAATCTCCCCCATGCTCTTGAGACTGTGCTGGGAGTCACAGCAAACCTTCTGACAATGCCGTGTATTGATGTACAATCCTAGAGAAGTGGGACTACCTATGAAACCTCTGTGGGGTCAGAGTATTTCCTCATGCTACTAGTAGTTACACTGTCACCAAAAAGAAGAGGGAAAAAATGTCAATAGTCTTCACCCATAAAACCACTCTTGTTTGAGGAGATTTAGTTGTCTCTTTGTTGTCTTCCTAGTGCTCCTGATCTTAATTTCATTAACACCAAAGCAGCTGAAAATGATTAGAAAAACCCTCTGCTAAGTTTAACTTTATGCCATTTGCCAATATAAATTGACTGAAGTATTTTGAAAGCAGTCATGTTAACCACATAAAATAGCAAGCTAACATCTAACTGGTATTTCAGTACTTGTAAAAATGTAAGCTTGTGCAAATTGACTCACTCAGCTATAGTATGGGCTTTGACAGCAACTTTTTGAATAAGGAAATGAATCAGTGCCAGACATCTGGTTCACATGCAGCAAGCGCGTTATCAGAGAGAAAGTCAGAGTTTGCTGAAGAAAACCTACCACTGAATAAGTTAAGTTCACAGAGTCTGATACTTAGGTAACACAGAGTTAACCGTCATCTCATGGTTTTCTTTGTATTTGTTCAACTTTTGTCACATTTTGATTTTGTTTTCCAAATGGTAAATGGCCTGTATTTGTATAGCGCTTTACTAGTCCCTAAGGACCCCAAAGCGCTTTACACATCCAGTCATCCACCCATTCACACACACATTCACACACTGGTAATGGCAAGCTACATTGTAGCCACAGACACCCTGGGTCGCACTGACAGAGGTGTATTCCAGTGATACAAAGTGGAGCACTGAGGTAATGGAAGCAGAGAAAAGTTCAGCAGAGGCAGCTTGTACTTAGAAGCAGTACATTGAAACTTACCATTTGGTTTCCTTGCCAAATTGATTCAGATTTATTAAACTTTTGATTGTGGAATTTCTGGAATCATAGGACTTTATGATTGCACTTTGTACATGAATGAAATTTGTGAAAGCAAGAAAAAAAAAGGCTTTTTGATCACACTTTTATTCTATTTTATCTAACCTTAACCTCATTTAATTTATTTTGCTTCTTTTTGTTACCGTAATTTGTGTTTTAGTTACACAATAAAAATTAAACGTAAAAAATTAAATCAGTTGTAATGCCCATGTTTCAAACTCATTCAAATAAAAGAATTAAGCTGAAATGGAAAAAGAGGATTTTTTTCTTATGAATATTATCTTGGAGATGAGTTAATACTATTCTAACAGCTAGCTCATACCTTTTCATAATGATACCTCAAAGCATTAATCTCAAGGATCATATCAATGTCAACTTCGGACTTTACTATGAAGAGATGCCATCAACCATTTCTCACTGAAACTTGACACATAATACTTGATTTGATTAATAATGTATAAATATATTGTGCATCAATTTACACCCTGACATGTAATGCAGCATTACAACACTTTTAATCAAGATTAGGATTAATTAACAGTGAGCTCATTTAGAATTCACTCCTGCACACCCAAAGGATTTTCTCATTAATGAGCACAGTTGCTGTGGCATACACTGTTTTACACCAGGTAGAACTGGATGTTGTAATTGATTATATCTGTTGTTTTACATCTGTTAACCTTCCCCTTTTAATGGATGGCTCACATGAGAGGCATGAGGGGCTTCCTCAAGATATGCTGTTGTATTAATGTTCTCTTAAAAGTGGCTTTTTTATTACAAACTTTACCTTAATCCATATAACTTATTCCACAGTTGTTCATATTCTGTTCTATCTGAGCCAGTTAGGTCAGAGTACATTATATGCTTGTTGTTTGTCAGAATAGGCTCTGCTCTTGAGGTTAATCCCAGACAGCAGGATTCAGAGTGGAGTTCAATAAACCCCTCGGGCTATACACAACAGAGCCCAATACATGTATTCTACTGGAAACAAAGGAGATGGAAGGAAAGGATGCCATTACTAGGTAAGGGCATGTAATAGTAGAAGGCTAGTTTGGAGAAGAGAGAAATTAGTTTCAACAGCAGCATCGGTGTCGAACAAGCAAACCATAGCCAGTAAGTAGTGTGAGAGCTATTGCAAATGCAAAGATTTTGGACAACAAAATCCAAAATCACTGCTTCAGATAGCAGAGAGTCACTGTTAATTTGATATCAGAGGGCTGAGTACCCTTAGGGGTAGCTTTAGAAAACTATTGTTCCTTTTTTAAGCTGTTAGGCCACTGGTGAAATCAGACTATTTTATAAATGCATATTAATCCTTTTAACATCCACCTAGGCCCTATACTATGAAGTGAGAGTCTATGTGTATTTTTATAGCTAAGAAAAAGAGAAAAGTGTAATATTTACACTGGCAGATCACTATCTATTGCATTAGCATAATGGGGAAGATATGTACAGTTTTCTATGGCAGTGGTTCTCAAACTTTTCACAATGAGTACCACGTCATAGAATATTTGGCTTTTAAAGTACCACCCTTATGACTGACATTAAAACATTCACAGCAGGTGGGATATCTGGTCTTTAAGTTATGATGTATCCCAACTCTCATAGGCTGTTGTGTTTTTAGCATGTTTTAATGCTTTGCATCTTGTTCTATTTAATCTGAACAAGCCCCTAAAAAAGTCAGTGACTGTCCGCCTCTCTTGGTTTTTATTACCACTGTTCATTTTAAAGCTCATTTTTTAAAACCGTACAGTGTACCTAGAGCCCAGCAGTATATTAATTAATAACCTCTATCTCAGTTTTTCACCTGACTGAAGTTTAATCCATTCACAGCATCCTGCCATGCAATTTCATTTGTCCCTAACCATCAGGAACCCTCATGTTAACTTTTATTGAGTGGAAAAAGGTTAGCTTTAACCCTCCAGCTTCAGTGTGCCAATGTGTTTTTATTATGCTATCCATAGCTGTGTCGCTAGCGATCACATTGCACATCATTATATACCAGCTAGCCCAACTTCAGTAACCCTACTGATAGCAGAGCTGTACGTATTATTTTTTGTT
Source organism: Haplochromis burtoni (assembly GCF_018398535.1). Taxonomy (NCBI): domain Eukaryota; kingdom Metazoa; phylum Chordata; class Actinopteri; order Cichliformes; family Cichlidae; genus Haplochromis; species Haplochromis burtoni. The sequence goes on from NW_024583046.1 coordinate 179,977, forward strand.
AGAAATCCCTCAATCAGAACATGGTCTATTATTTAATCTTAGAGATATTTTGGGAGACTTCCCACGTACCACTAGAGGGAGCCCACGTACCACCAGCGTGAGCATACCACAGTTTGAGAGTGACTATTCTATGGGACACAGGACTACAGTGTAGATATAATAAAGTACTACAAATTAAGCAAAATTATTATACACCACATTAATGGTGCAATATTTCCTTTTATCCCCATTGGCTCTGCTTTCAGATCCAATGCGCACACAAACATTTCTGCTTGTTAAAGAGCAGTACAGGCCAGTGGCATCTCTACAACTTGTCCAACAACATTGTCATTACACATTCCACCTAACCCTGTGCAAACCGTGTTAAGTGTGTATTATAGTACTGTGTGGGACAGTCAGAGTTCTGCACTGGAAAGTTGATGAAGTAGGCCATCTCACTCCCATTAGTCAACACGGATGCTCATGCAGCCACTTGCCAGGTTTGTGCTTCTTATTAGCTGCAGGCTCTGACACTGAGCTCAGCCTGTGTTTTCCAGTTCACGCTGTTGTGTTTGAAGAATTCCATTGCTGTGGAAGAAAAGCAGCGACTCTATTACACTCCTACCAAATGCATTTCAGTGTAAGCAAGAATCAGCAGGGCTACACTGACTTTAAGACCATTCAGTTCAGAAGAGAAGGAATTACAGTGTGT
>NW_024583046.1:180688-189725 GCF_018398535.1 Haplochromis burtoni
GTGTGTGTGTGTGTGTGTGTGTGTGTGTGTGTGTGTGTGTGTGTGTGTGTGTGTGTGTGTGTCTTTCCAAAAAATCAAGTTTTACAGGAATGCTACTTTTTTCCCCAGCTGTATAAAGTCCACAACTATTCCAGCTTCTTATACCAAAATACTACATAGTTTGGTGAGCCATTTCATGGAAAATGAACTCTGGTAAATCATCAGATTTTGCACAGCACAGCAGAAACCAGGACTGCCTTTCCATTTCGCTTTGCTAAATCACACAGCTCAGCATCTGTTTTCCTCCTAGATATTTGTAATCAACCATCCTTGACAGCTGGGGGAAGGACACCACTGTGCAACTGAAAATCTTCCAAAAAAGCATGATGTAACAAATGATTTAGAACAAAACTTTTGTCTGATTTGCTCATAAGTGCTTAATTTTGACTTTAACGAGGTAATTAAAAAGCATTTACGTCCAAATGTCAAGATTTGATTACTTACCATGAAAAATAATATCACTTAACTAAGAGAACTCTCAGATGGGTTAGTTATGAGAAAACAGTACCTTTCTTCAAGTACCTTTTGGACCACTGAGCAACAATGAATTCTGTAATTACAACAATAACACCAAAAATGAAGATGATACTGATCAAAAACTTTTGATGCAGAGGCACTCAATATCCTTGCCATAACTTACATTGGATATTCAGAGTGTCTGTCTGTCATTCCTCTTTTGCTCTCCACACGGATTATTTATCTAATTACAATCAAAGTCTCCTCAAATGCAGGTAATTCATTAACAGAACTCAGGTGACAAACTGACTGCAAGAAGAAATCGGAAATCTTCCAACACTGAAAAAAATGGAATCCTTTCTCTACAGCAAACTCATAAACATTAAAAGTGCAGCTGCCATTCATTTAGATGTAGACCTTAGTTTGTTATTTTGAACCATCTGAAGGTGTTTACTAAGATGGCTTCAGATTATCAGAGTTGCCTAGGACTTTTCTTCTGCTGGTATTTTTTTTATAAACCAGTGGTAGAGGTAAAGCCTCCAAAAATAATGAGAACTATCCATCCATCCATCCATCTTCATCCGCTTTATCTGAGGCCGGGTCACGGGGGCAGCAGCCTAAGCAAAGAGGCCCAGACCTCCCTCTCCCCAGCCACCTCCTCCAGCTTATCCAGGGGAACACCAAGGCGTTCCCAGGCCAGCCGAGAGATATAATCTCTCCAGCGTGTCCTGGGTCTGCCCCGGGGCCTCCTCCTGGTGGGACCTGCCTGGAACACCTCACCCAGGAGGCGCTCAGGAGGCATCCTTGTCAGATGCCCAAACCACCTCAGCTGGCTCCTTTTGATGTGGAAGCGCAGCGGCTCTACTCTAAGACCCTCCCGGATGCCTGAACTCCTCACCGTATCTCTAAGGGAGAGTCCAGCCACCCATCGGAGGAAGCTCATTTCCGGCGCTTGTATCTGCGATCTCGTTTTTTCGGACACTACTCAGAAGCTGTTTCTGACCATAGGTGAGTGTAGGGAATAGAGCAACAGTTCTGTATTATTGGGCAGCGCAGCTAAGGTCCATTCTGTTATAGTGTTTAACAAATGATTTTTCTTCATTGGGGACGCATGGCATTTTTTTGTCTAAAATTACACACAAAAACCAAAACCCCACAAAAACACTAAAGTGGCGTGATAATCCAACTGTTAAACTAATATTACATGGTATAAACTAACCTACAACCAAGACGTTTTGCAAAAGCACACAAACATATTGTCCAGGAGTTAACTTATGAGAGTCCAACAAACACTTAATCGTTTATAGTGTATTAGTCTGGGGATATTTTTACTTTATGGTTATTCTAATGTACGTAACGTCTGCCAACTTAAGTTGTCAGTATTATTATTATCATTTTTTTTTAAAATTAATATTATTATTATTATTTTGGAGCATTTTTAAGCCTTCGTTTTTTGACAGGTGCAGAAGAGAGGAGGCAGAAGAGTGAGGAAAGAGCACAGGGGGATGACATGCAGTAAATGATATGGGGCAGGATCAAACTCAATCCACTGCAGCTTTTTAGCATATGGACCACCTGCTCAGTCAAGTGAAAAATAGCAGCATCTAACACACAGCTTTTAAAAAGATTTTGTTTTCCATGTCAACACAGTGGAATAAACTGCTGTATTAAAGAATTAAGTTGTCAAATACACAATAAATATGGGCAAAACAGTTAAATGAGAGCAAAGCTTAAAGTCTATTTGAAATGTTGTGGTTATATGTTTACTTACACTCATCAATGGGAATGAATGTCGTGGTAATTTTGTGTTATTTCTTTTAACTGTTCTTTTTCCAGGGTGCAACTATTGTTTGAATTTATTTAGGATTTTCTCTAATCCACATGGGGTCAAAAGTATGCATACGGGATCAAATATATACCAACATTCTTTAAAATGTGGCGCTGAAGGTTCTACGATGTTTTTTAGGTTGACAAAACCAAGGTATGTTAAATTCTCTTTAGTTCAATTCAATTCAATTCAATTCAATTCAATTTTATTTATATAGCGCCAAATCACAACAAAAGTCGCGTTTTAAGAATATAATCCACCCTGTTATCATCTTCAATGCCCTGTACCAACATAGACGCATAGACATCCCACAGATGTAATATTATCTACAGCTACTCTTAGTACCATTGATGTTAAGTTAGACTCTTTTTCTCCAATTGATCTTTCTGAGTTAACTTCAATAATTACTTCCTCCAAACCATCAACGTGTCTTTTAGACCCCATTCCTACAAAACTGCTCAAAGAAGTCCTGCCATTAATTAATTCTTCGATCTTAAATATGATCAACCTATCTCTAATGATCGGCTATGTACCACAGGCCTTCAAGCTGGCTGTAGTTAAACCTTTACTCAAAAAGCCATCTCTAGACCCAGCAGTCTTAGCTAATTATAGGCCAATCTCCAACCTTCCTTTCATATCAAAAATCCTTGAAAGAGTAGTTGTCAAACAGCTAACAGATCATCTGCAGAGGAATGGTTTATTTGAAGAGTTTCAGTCAGGTTTCAGAGTTCATCACAGCACAGAAACAGCTTTAGTGAAGGTTACAAATAGGGCTGCATCGATTTTGCATAAAATGAGAATCACGATTTTTTGGCTTAGAATTGAGATCACGATTCTCTCACGATTTTCTTTTCCAGTATAAATATTTATTGCACTTATTAACTGCACATCAACTTCGTAACAGTTGAGACTGAACATAAAAACAATAAATAAACATAAAAACAACAAATGTCTCACGTTTTGTTGTTGCCGCAAAATGTTGTACTGCTTGAAATTCCGTCTCCACCGTTGCTCGACACTGCGTGTATAGAGCAGGTAGTGCAACAATAGAAAAATAGTTGCGGGACGGCACTGTGTACTGCTGGTTGATTCTATCCTCGTTTTGCACAGTGTTGATGGGAGCCATATCTTTGGTCAGGTGATAAGTGATAGCCTCCGTAATTTCTTTGTGCCTGCGGGAGTTCGACGTGTATAGGGAAGCGCTGTATAAGGTTCCCGTTATTGATGTTTGGGTGGTTGACCGGGACGGATTTTCTCCTGTCACTTTCTCGTCATCCCTGACGTGCTCTCCGTTGTTTTTTCCCTGCTAATTTTAGCATCACACGCACAGCTTCTGTATCACGTGGTATAAGGCTCCGCCCTTGTCATTTGTTGAGCAGGAAGAGTGAGCGCTTGTTTTCATGCAGATTACGTCCCGGATCAAAATGCGGTACAATCGTGTCTGTCTTTTTTTTTTTTTTTATTTTTTATTTTTATCGTTGTCATTTGGAAATGAGATCGCACATAAGTATGAATCGAATCGCGATTTTCTAACGATTAATCGTGCAGCCCTACGTTACAAATGATCTTCTTATGGCCTCTGACAGTGGACTCATCTCTGTGCTTGTCCTGCTAGACCTTAGTGCAGCATTCGATACTGTGACCATAATATCCTATTAGAGCGATTAGAACATGCTGTAGGTATTACAGGTACTGCACTGCAGTGGTTTGTATCATATCTATCTAATAGACTCCAATTTGTGCATGTAAATGGAGAGTCCTCTTCACACACTGAGGTTAATTATGGAGTTCCACAGGGTTCAGTGCTAGGACCAATTCTGTTTACATTATACATGCTTCCCTTAGGCAGCATCATTAGAAGACATAGCATACATTTTCACTGCTATGCAGATGACACCCAGCTCTATCTGTCCATGAAGCCAGATAACACACACCAATTAGTTAAACTGCAGGAATGTCTTAAAGACATAAAGACCTGGATGGCCGCTAACTTTCTGCTTCTTAATTCAGATAAAACTGAGGTTATTGTACTCGGCCCTGAAAAGCTTAGAAATATGGTATCTAACCAGATTCTTACTCTGGATGGCATTACCTTGGCCTCCAGTAACGCTGTGAGGAACCTTGGAGTCATTTTTGACCAGGACATGTCCTTCAACGCACATATTAAACAAATATGTAAGACTGCGTTCTTCCATTAAGATAAGATAGAACTTTATTAATCCCTCTGGTGGGTTCCTCTGGGAAATTTGACTTCCAAAAAAAGCACAGCAACGACCGAAGTTACAGTTACAGAATTTATATATATATATACAAAAACACCCAGCACGCCCCTGCGGGCGGTTTATCCTTCAAGCTCGGGTCCTCTACCAGAGGCCTGGGAGCTTGAGGGTCCTGCGCAGTATCTTAGCTGTTCCCAGGACTGCGCTCTTCTGGACAGAGATCTCCGATGTTATTCCCGGGATCTGCTGGAGCCACTCGCCTAGCTTGGGAGTCACCGCACCTAGTGCTCCGATTACCACGGGGACCACCGTTACCTTCACCCTCCACATCCTCTCGAGCTCTTCTCTGAGCCCTTGGTATTTCTCCAGCTTCTCGTGTTCCTTCTTCCTGATATTGCTGTCATTCGGAACCGCTACATCGATCACTACGGCCGTCTTCTTCTGTTTGTCTACCACCACTATGTCCGGTTGGTTAGCCACCACCATTTTGTCCGTCTGTATCTGGAAGTCCCACAGGATCTTAGCTCGGTCATTCTCCACCACCCTTGGGGGCATCTCCCATTTTGACCTCGGGACTTCCAGGTTATACTCGGCACAGATGTTCCTGTACACTATGCCGGCCACTTGGTTTGGCGTTCCATGTATGCCTTGCCTGCTAGCATCTTGCACCCTGCTGTTATGTGCTGGATTGTCTCTGGGGCATCTTTACACAGCCTGCACCTGGGGTCTTGCCTGGTGTGATAGACCCCAGCCTCTATGGATCTTGTACTCAGAGCTTGTTCTTGTGCTGCCATGATTAGTGCCTCTGTGCTGTCTTTCAGTCCAGCTTTGTCCAGCCACTGGTAGGATTTCTGGATATCAGCCACCTCCTCTATCTGCCGGTGGTACATACCGTGCAGGGGCCTGTCCTTCCATGATGGTTCCTCGTCTCCCTCCTCTTTCTTGGGTTTCTGCTGCCTGAGGTATTCACTGAGCACTAGGTCAGTTGGGGCCATCTTCCCAATGTATTCTTGGATGTTCCTTGTCTCATCCTGGACTGTGGTGCTGACACTCACCAGTCCCCGGCCCCCTTCCTTCCGCTTAGCGTACAGCCTCAGGGTGCTGGACTTGGGGTGAAACCCTCCATGCATGGTAAGGAGCTTTCTTGTCTTTATGTCAGTGGCTTCTATCTCCTCCTTTGGCCAGCCTATTACCCCAGCAGGGTACCTGATCACGGGCAGGGCGTACGTGTTGATGGCCCGGATCTTGTTCTTACCATTCAGCTGACTCCTCAGGACTTGCCTGACCCTCTGCAGGTACTTGGTGGTTGCAGCCTTTCTAGCGGCCTCTTCATGGTTCCCATTTGCCTGCGGGATCCCCAGGTACTTGTAACTGTCCTCTATGTCTGCAATGTTGCCTTCTGGTAGTTCAATCCCCTCAGTTCTGACTACCTTCCCTCTCTTTGTTACCATCCGACTACACTTCTCCAGTCCGAACGACATTCCAATGTCATTGCTGTATAGCCTGGTAGTGTGGATCAGTGAATCGATGTCTCGTTCACTCTTGGCATACAGCTTGATGTCATCCATGTACAGGAGGTGGCTGACAACTGCTCCGTTCCGTAGTCGGTATCCGTAGCCAGTCTTGTTAATGATCTCACTGAGGGGGTTCAGGCCTATGCAGAACAGCAGTGGGGACAGAGCATCTCCTTGGTAGATCCCGCACTTGATGGTGACTTGTGCTATGGGCTTGGAGTTGGCCTCTAGTGTTGTACGCCACATCCCCATTGAGTTCCTGATGAAGGCTCTTAGGGTCCCATTGATCTTGTACAATTCTAGGCATTCCAGTATCCAGCTGTGGGGCATTGAGTCATAGGCCTTCTTGTAATCAATCCAGGCAGTGCACAGGTTGGTCAGTCTGGTCTTGCAGTCTCGGCTGACTGTTCTGTCTACCAGTAGTTGGTGTTTTGCGCCTCTGGTATTCTTGCCAATTCCTTTCTGTGTCCCACTCATGTATTGACCCATGTGCCTGTTCATCTTAGCCGATATGATGCCTGACAGGAGCTTCCATGTAGTACTGAGGCAGGTTATTGGTCGGTAGTTGGAGGGGACCGGTCCCTTCTTGGGGTCCTTGGGGATCAGGACCGTCCGACCTTCGGTTAGCCATTCCGGGTGTCTCTCGTTAACTAGCAGCTGGTTCATTTGTGCTGCCAGACGCTCGTGGAGTGCAGTCAGCTTCTTTAGCCAGTAGGCGTGAACCATGTCGGGCCCTGGTGCTGTCCAACTCTTCATACTGGAGACCCTTTCTTGGATATCTGCCACTGTGATGGTTACTGGACCCTGTTCAGGGAGGTCGCTGTGGTCTGCCCTCAGATCCACTAGCCACTGAGCATTGCCGTTATGGGTTGCGTCCTTCTCCCATATGCTCTTCCAGTATTGCTCCGTCTCCAGCCTTGGTGGTGCTGTTCTCTTATTATTGTTCCCTTGCCACTGAGAGTACACCTTTGCTGGTTCTGTGGAGAACAGCTGGTTTATTCTCCTGCCTTCTATCTCTCTGGTGTACCTCCTCAAGCGGCTGGCTAAGGCTGTGAGTCTTTGCTTGGCAGTTTCCAAGGCCTCAGGTATGGACAGCTTGCTGTATTTCTTATGCACCTTCTTTGTCGCACCTTTCTGCAACTCCGTTAGTTGGCTAACCTCCCTCCGTGCTACTTTGATCTTGCCCTCTAGCCTCCTTCTCCATGGAGGGTACTGCCCCTTGTGGCTGTTCAACTTGTAGCCAAGCATCTCACTGATCACTGCTGCCGTATTGTAGATCAGCTTGTTAGTGTCGGTAATCGTGGTTGTAGGTATTGTCCGTAGTGCTGCATTAACATCATCTAGCAGACCTTCTGAGGGTACTTCACGTAATCTTGGTAACCGGCTACGGGGGATCCAGGTTTCAAGCTTGGCCATGATCCTATTTTTCAGGTCAGTTCCTCTCGCACTCAACGATCCTTCTCCTATCGCACTTGGGGCTATGTACCCAATCTCGGGTGGGGGTGATGATATCTCCCCCCTGACCTGGCGTCCTGACTCCTCCTTGCCATAGCATTTGTGTTGTACCTCGTCAATCTCTAGCTGTGAGAGCAGTCCCTTCTTTCGAATGTTGGAACACTGAGCTACTAGTTGTTTCGCCGTCATTGTGGATGTTGGGTATCGAAGAATCCATAGGTCCGTCATCCTATTCATGTAGCCCCTTCCGCCGGGGTTACTTGCGTAGTAGCATTCCAACAACGCCCTGTTTTCGTCTCTTGCCCACCGATGCCTTCTTGTTCCAGTAGCCCACTTTTCGTCAGGGTGCCCTGGTTCCTCAACACCTGACGCGGACCTTGTTGATCCGGGCGACGTCCGAGCCGGCATGCCTTCATATTTATCTGTCTCGCTCATGTCATGCCAACCACAGAGCTAGCCTTCCTGATCAGTTTCTCCAGCCTGGATGAGTCCTTCTTTGCTGTGCTGCTCCCCCAGCACACCACAGCATAGAAAAGTACTCCAGCAACCACCGACTGGTAAAACATCCTCAGGAGCTTCCTGCAGATGTTAAAAGACCTCAGCCTCCTGAGGAAGTACAGTCGGCTTTGGGCTTTCTAAAATTAGAAATATCCTGTCTCAGAGTGACGCTGAAAAACTAGTTCATGCATTTATTACTTCCAGGCTGGACTACTGTAATTCATTATTATCAGGATGTCCAAAAAACTCACTGAAAAGCCTTCAGCTAATCCAAAATGCTGCAGCAAGAGTACTGACAGGGACTAGAAAGAGAGAGCATATTTCTCCTGTTTTGGCTTCCCTTCATTGGCTTCCTGTTAAATCCAGAATTGAATTCAAAATCCTGCTCCTCACATACAAGGTCTTAAATAATCAGGCCCCATCTTATCTTAATGACCTTGTAGTACCATATCACCCTATTAGAGCACTTCGCTCTCGCTCTGCAGGCCTACTTGTTGTTCCTAGAGTATTTAAAAGTAGAATGGGAGGGAGAGCCTTCAGTTTTCAGGCCCCTCTTCTGTGGAACCAGCTTCCAGTTTGGATTCGGGAGACAGACACTATCTCTACTTTTAAGATTAGGCTTAAAACTTTCCTTTTTGCTAAAGCATATAGTTAGGGCTGGACCAGGTGACCCTGAATCCTCCCTTAGTTATGCTGCAATAGACGTAGGCTGCCGGGGGATTCCCATGATGCATTGAGTTTTTCCTTTCCAGTCACCTTTCTCACTCACTATGTGTTAATAGACCTCTCTGCATTGAATCATATCTGTTATTAACCTCTGTCTCTCTTCCACAGCATGTCTTTTATCCTGTCTTCCTTCTCTCACCCCAACCGGTCGCAGCAGATGGCCGCCCCTCCCTGAGCCTGGTTCTGCCGGAGGTTTCTTCCTGTTAAAAGGGAGTTTTTCCTTCCCACTGTCGCCAAAGTGCTTGCTCATAGGGGGTCATATGATTGTTGGGTTTTTCTCTGTATCTATGAAGCGCCTTGAG
>NW_024583046.1:216547-217871 GCF_018398535.1 Haplochromis burtoni
TATGCTGCGGAGTAAAGGCAGGCATGCATACGGTAGTTTATTAGAATTGGCACCCACACCTTTTGTTCGCTTTAGTTCTGTTTGTTTTGACTTTGTGCTTGCATGGTTATTTCTCCTGTAATGCAATATATGTCTATGTTTAAACTGTGACAAAACTATCAATAAAAATTACAGTGTCAAAAAAAAAAAAAGAATCACCAATCTTTTATTTGATTGTGGGTCTGTGGATACACCAAAGGACCATCCCCAGCTGTTTTTGGTAGCTACACAGTGATATACAAATACACATAGATAATTTTAATGTGGTTACTCTACAGACACTACTTATAACTAGGGCATAATTCCGTACAACACAACAGCTGTCTATTAAACAAAGCCCCTGAACAGAAGCTTATAAAGCTGGTTTTGTCTTTGTTTAAAGGCTACTGTACTCCCTGGTTTTACAAAATGATTATTAAGATTAGATTATTAATGTAAAGTAGAAAATGACACCCCATTTCACCTCACCTTATGTGCCCTCAGTGCAAGCCACACTGGATTTGAGTGCTTCTGCTCATAAATAAATAAGTGAATGAGCTTACAGTATCATCTCTATCCAAACTTATCATCTCTTATGTATCCCTTTGTAGCCTCAGTTGGCACATTGCTGCTGACTTTACTCTTCCAAGAATTATTAAAAGGGTTTTTCTACCAAATCTCCTGCCAATTGCATAACTTCTCTCGCTCAGTCAAGGAAACTATTTCACTAGGAGCTCCCATATCAGAATACACTAATTCAAAGTTATCTAAATGACGTTTGACCAACCACAGATATTTTAGATGAGTAAACAGTCAAAATCTTCTCTTACAATTTCAGCTTAGTTACGTTAACGTTAATACTGCTCACCCAGTTTAGTGTCATGCTACAGTACAGAGCTGAATATGTATGTGTACTGTGTAAGGGATGATGTTGTGGGGGATGACTGTTGGCCTTGCCTCGGATTTATGAATCTGTCTCACACAGTGACTTTACCTGGCATTGGAACGTACGCTAGCTGCCAATTTCTGTGCTGTGTTTTGCTTGTAATCTCAATTATGTATTGTCCACTTCCTAATACATGTTTTGCTGGTCTAGTAGGGGATCACCTCTGTGGATTTGTTGGCTGAATGTGTTTAATACATTTTGTCAGCAGTTGCCAATTTAAACAATACAGTGTGTGCACACTTCATATAATAAGTGAAAAGGCATTAGACAACAAGCTCAGAATTGGCACATTCTACACCAGCATGTGAGATGATATTCTCATATATACAGTATATATATATATATATATATATATATATA
>NW_024583047.1:0-1368 GCF_018398535.1 Haplochromis burtoni
TTTTTAGTGAGCCGAGCCGAAAGAGCCGGTTCTCTAAAAAGAGCCGGAAATCCCATCACTACTGCGCGTTAGCGCATTGACACCGTGTGTGAGCTAGAAATAAAGAACCTGTTGTTAAGGCAGAAGAGGAAAAGATTTGGAAACCTGTCCACTAAAAATTTTTATGAAGCAGTGTAAAAATTAAAACTAGTCTAGGTCAACATGCGATCCACTGTTTATATTTTAAGTTGTTAGTGGGTTGATTTTGAAGCTATATCAGTGTGGATGTTTAAATACAGGTCTGGTTAAAGAAACCGAACAGAACCTTTCAACTTCATTTAACTGTAGGAGCTTTGTGTCTCTGAATACATGGACATTCTCACAGGAAGACTGAGTGAAGAGTAGTTCTGAAACTGCACTAACCCACTGTACAGAAAACCAGTAAAGATGCATTTCATAGAGGTAGTGAAAGGGCATAGTCCTTAAAGGGGTTTAGGACATTGCTTTCAGTTATGTACAAATGTAATCCCTTGTGTGCTGCTGCTCTTCTCCTGCTTTTAGGAAGTACTACAAACGTTTGAAGCAGTCCTTCACTCAGTTCTGGGCTTTGATGCTAATAACCAGGAACACCATAAAGAGACATCACTGGAGAAAGGTATACATGAGAGAAAGAAAGTGTGAAAGAGAGAAAGAGAGAGGTCCTCACTGCGAAGGCCATGCCTGAGTTTGTTGGCAGTCTCATGATTTCTGACTTTCTCATGGAATAATCTGTCGTAATTCTCATACAAAACCAGCCTCAAAAGAATTAGGCTTGGTGTGGCATCAGTCTGTCTAAAATTCACAAGAATCAGTACTCCTCTACAGTATTGGTCAGGCTTTAAACAAACCATATACATTAATCACCTAATGGGTCCTCACCCTAATCTGGTCTTTAAATCTGATGTCATTAGTCGTTTCCAGTTCCAAACTCCACTTCAGGTCCCAAAGTCAAACGAACACTGTGGCAAACTGTTACAAACTGTCAAAACTCTTTAATATTTAATAAAATGATCAGTGTTGCTGCTCTACCAGGTGTACCAATTAAGTTTAAAATTCAGGTTACCATGAAAATAGAATTTATGAAATTTAGTGAGTTAGAAGTTAGCAGGGAGTTGACTTGCTAGTTTCAACCTAAACGCAATATACCTTGTACTGATTGAGGAATTAAAGAAAATATATAGTAAAACATACAGCTCTGCTATTACTTCTGACCTAAATGAAGACAGAAAACTGAACAGCAGTGAAGTTTGTAGGGTTACTGAAGTTGGACTCCTGAAGAAGGCATATCTTCGCGACTGCAGTTTGGAGTCCTTCTTCATACAAATGCTGAGTCTCCAGGGTGAAATGAAG
>NW_024583047.1:1863-2667 GCF_018398535.1 Haplochromis burtoni
TTGCTGGTCCAAGCCCGGGTAAAGGAGCAGGGTTGGAATTGTGACATTAAAAAAAACAATAATTGCTAAAAGAAATTTAATTTGTAGTTCTAAATAAACTCTAAATGCATTTTTTACTCACTTTATGTCTCTTCCACGATGTTATTTCTCTCTCTAACAACATAGGTTACAATTAGATTAGCATGATCAATCATGCAAATTAGGCGATGACGTCATTTAGCGACTTCTAGCGACTTTTAGGACAACCAATAGCAATTTTCCTTACTGATGAGTTGGCAACACTGGTGAGTGGGTGCAAGCATTGGGGCCGGACTAGGGGCCAAGGGTGGGGTCTCTGAAGTGGAGACACCAGCGCACTGGGATGGCAGCCCCTCAGTGTCCACAGTGGGTGGTGGAAGGGGTTGTGGCATAGCCCGTGGAGATGGTTCGAGGAGGAGATGGCGGTGGTTCCGTTGCAGCACTGCACCTTGGGGTGTGGCAATGAGATAGGACCTCAGAGTGACGTTCTCCTTGGAGACAATGGCAGGTGTTGCCCAAGCCTTCTCCTTGTCCAGCTTAGTAAGGACAGATGGTAGTGATGGGATCTCTGGCTCTTTTTAGAGAACCGGCTCTTTCGGCTCGGCTCACTTCAGCTCCCAACCGGCTCTTCAGGTTGTTTTGTTGCTTTAATTTATTATTAACAACAATATAAAATTATGCACAAAAGGAATTACTAAAGCATATGTGTATTGTTTGTGTATTTATACACAACCACTCATATATATTCAAATAATTTAAAAAAAAATGTTCATTTACCTCTTACTA
>NW_024583047.1:2703-6256 GCF_018398535.1 Haplochromis burtoni
GGAGTTTGTACGTGTTTTGGAGTTTTTACGTGCTTTGGGGTTTGTACGTGCTTCGGGGTTTGTATGTGTTTTGAAGTTGTGGATGGAGTAGAGGTAGGGGCTTAGTACCATGGCGGTGGTCGTAGTAGAACGCCTGCTCGGCCTTCTGACTAGCGTCCCTTCGTTTAACCTCTCTTTTGGTGGGCCATTTAGGTTGAAGATTCTTCTCCAAGGTGGGCAGGGTTGTCCTGATCTTCCTCCCAAGTTCCGCTGGGCTGAAGCCTGTAGTGGCACAGGGAGTAGACCTACAGCACATTAGTGCTATTAGTGGGTCATCATGCTGGAGGATTTTCTTTGCGGTCTGTACTGCCCTCTCCGCGTGACCATTTCCCTGTGGGTGGTGGGGATTAGATGTTATGTGGGCGAAATCTGTCTCCCTCGCGAAGGCCTGGAACTCAGAGCTGGAGAACTGAGGGCCATTGTCACTCACCACCTCGTCAGGGATCCCAAACCTAGCAAAGGTCGACTTCAGTTTCTGAACAACCTGGCCACTGGTTGTGGATGGTAGATGCAGTATTTCCAGAAAACATGAGTAGTAGTCTGACACAACAAGGTAATTATTCCTGTCGTGTTCACAGAGATTCAGGGCTATCCTTTGCCATGGACGATCGGGCAAAGGTGTGGAGATGAGCGGCTCCCTTGTCTGTGTTGGCCTCTGCGCCAGACAGGTGTGGCACTGCAGCACTGCATTCTTTAGCTCAGTGGAGAGCCCCGGCCACCACACAGATGAATTAGCCCTATCCCTGCACTTGGTGAGGCCTTGGTGCCCTTCATGTAGTTTGTGTAGAATGGCTGTTCTCTGTGACTTTGGAATGACAATCCTGCAGCCTCGTATGACCAGGCTGTTAGCCTCTGATAGCTCGTTCTTCACTTTCATGTACGCTTTGATGTTCAGTGGCATACTAGCTCCATATGCAGGCCAACCCCTGTGTATGTACATGATGACAGTCTGTAGTTCAACATCAGTTGCAGTAGCTGCTTTAATGCTTTCCATTCGGCTTGGGGATGCTGGAATGCCCTGTAACACGGTGGCTATGTAGCAGTCCACTTCACTGTGAGTGCTAGTGTCATCCTCAGCCCGTGACAACGTATCGGCGATGACAAGTGTTTTGCCAGGAACATAGATGGCCTCTGGCTTGTACCTCATGAGCCGCATCAGGAGGCGTTGACACCTCAATGGAACATTGTCAAGGTCCTGGCTGTTGACCAGGAGCACCAAAGGTCTATGGTCAGTCTCAAGCCTGAAGCGATCTAAGCCACATAAATACTTATCAAACTTCTCGCAGGCCCACACACTCGCAGCACCTTCTCAAGTCGGGTGTCGTGTTGTTCTATGGTGGCCCCATAGACCGGGATATCAACCATAAAGACCTCCACACCCTCAAGCCCCTCCACACCCTCGAGCCCTTCTAAGGTCAACAACATCTTTTGCTGAAAGATCTCTGGTGCACTTGTTATCCCAAAGGGCAGCCTCTTAAAACAATACCTGCCAAATGGCGCGATGAATGTCGTTAGTTTGCAACTCTCGTGGTGCAACGGGATCTGCCAAAATCCACTGGCAAGACATAGCGCTCTCTTTTGACAGACTTATTCAGCTTTGACAGTGTTCTTCTTCAAGACAGGCACCATTGGGGCACACCATTCGGTAGGTTGGGTCACCCTCTCAATGACACCATGATTCTCCATTCTTTGTAGTTCCTCCTTCACTTTCTGCAGCATGGGGAAAGGCACACGGCATGCTGTATGGACCACCAATGGCACAGCATTGTCCCTTTACTGAATTTTGACTGGCTCATTTTTTAGTGTTCCGTGTTCACCATAAAGTGGTTGGTTCCTGGTAGCAATGAGCATTGCTTCATCAATTCTTCCCACCAGGTTCATCTGCACTGACAAGGAGCGGCTGAGAAGGTTGCTAACTCTGCGTCCACGAACCACATACACCTTGGATAGGTAGTCTTTGCCTTTATAGCTTATTGTGGCCTTGAAGTAGCCGAGACATAACATCTCTCCTCCGGGGCTATCTAGAGGGAGATTAGAAGGCTCTAGTGTTCTCTTATGAGCAAGTGTGTGGAACGTGTCTTCATTTATGATAGTGACATCTGCTCCTGTGTCAATCTTAAATTCTATTGGGGCAGAGTCTAGCCGTAACTGCACAGTTACTTCACTATTTCCTTTTGCATTACACACTGAGCCTAGAAAGTATGAGGCCTGCTTGCTTTTCTCTGTCTCAGTAACCTCATTCACTGATCTGGTGTTACGACACACCCTGGCCCAGTGTCCCATTTTTCGGCAGCCATGGCAAACAGATTTTGCTGCCGGGCACGTTTTGTCCCTGGCATGCTGTGTCTTTCCACACTTACCGCATTTCTTGTCACGCCCCGACCAATTATTTTTCCGCGGGTAGCCTGCCTCGCTGTTGTTGTTGTGATTTCCAGTCCATGATTTTACGTTTATCCCGTACCTCCTGTACTGAGCCTCCCGCATCTCCCTGCAAGCTGACCTGCGCTGCGACCTCCTCTGACTGTCTGGGTTGTTTGCGCCAACGTGAGGTCCTTCATCAGCTGTAGCCTGCGGGAGAGGTCCTTGTCTAGTATCCCGACCACAATACGGTCGCGGATATCTTCCTCTTTACATGCACCAAACTCACAGTGCCCTGAGAGGTCATACAGGGCTCGGATAAAACTCTCCGCCGTTTCGCCTGGCCGCTGGACACGCTGGTGAAAACATGCTCTCTCATGTATAATGTTCTTCTGCGAGAAAAAATACTCGTCGAACTTCCTCATTACACGTCACGACTTTCATCAGCGGCGAAGGTGAGTGACTTGTAAATGTTCTCTGCTTCATTGCCCATCGCGTAGATTAGACAGCTCACCTGTACTTGTCCTTCGTCTTTGTGGAGTTTCGTTGCGATCCTGTAGTGCTCGAAACACTGTTTCCAGTCGAGCCATTCCGTTGGCTTATCGAAGGGGAAGCTTGTCGGGGGATTAAACTTAGCCATTCGTTGTTTCCTCCCTTATGACGTTATTCCGGCGATGGTCCGGGTGAGTTCTGACACCATTGTAGAATGACCACTCGGTAGCTTTCTTATGATGCTGCTTTATTGAACGTATATACAGCATGGGTTATTACAGCACAACAACGGGTGCGGTAGCTAGGAGTAGAACAGCACATAGACAGCCCTGCCGCAAAGCATGTCAGGGTGGCATAAAGCCGCAATGCCCACCCCCTCAACACAGGCAACCCAGTATATGACAGCCATCAGTGTAAATCTCAGCATCTTCCTCTGGCACATACATGGTGAAACAACTTTGATGTCAGACATCAAAACAACAGGCTCTTTTCTGAACCTTGTCAGCACGCTAGCCATGCCATTTTAGATTAGATTAGATTAGATTAGATAGAACTTTATTAATCCCTCGGGTGGGTTCCTCTGGGAAATTCGATTTCCAAAAAAGCACAGCACCGACAGAAGTTACAGAGTTACAGAATATTATATAAAAAAAACACCCAGCAC
>NW_024583047.1:18471-28539 GCF_018398535.1 Haplochromis burtoni
TTTGGGAGAAGCAACCTGTCACTGAACAGACTCTTCTGGTTGTTAATGGCCGTGTGCAGAGGATGCCTGGCATTGTCCATAATGTCCATCAGTTTCTTTAATGTCCTTTTCTCTGCCACTGCCACTGCCACTGTTCTTGATTAGTCCAAGAACTTTGAGTCTTCCTTGGATAGCCCAATCTGCTCATCAAGACTGCTCTGAGGGAAGTCCATCTTGAACTGCTGTTTCCATAGCTTGTCCAGTGTAACAGCAAAAACTCTGTTGGCTGTAACTGTTGACAGCCATCCTGGCCAATTCACAGCATTCTTGACTAAGTGGCCCATTCACTGTCCAAACGAGCATGGTCTTAATGGCGGAAGGTCCATCACCTACACTCTGGATGACCTTTAAAGGTTCTATGGCTCTGGCCATATTCATGCCGATCAAAAGGTCCAGAAAGGTATATGTTTCTACAAGCTTACAGTCTTGTTCACCGGAACCAGTAAGACCATTAGTCTGGATTGTAACAGGATCTGCCTCATTGTGAAGTTTGACCTCTTTCTTCTCCTTTTGGTGGATATGGAGCATACTTACATGTCTGAAATCACAGATTTTACACAAAATTCATTTTCTGCATTCTTGGGTGGTGTGTCCAATACAACTCTAAATAGATGCTATTCTTTTTAAGAAACGAAATCTTCTCCTTATGAGGTTTCTTATCAGGGAGAGTGTGTGTCCACCTTTGCAGAACAGACAAGCCTTCACAGCACTGTGACAATCTTGAGCCCCTTTTTGATTCTTTCTCTTAACATCAGAAAAAGTTGTGCCAAAGCTACTTCCTTTAGCCCTTGGATGTGGAGAACGTCTCCCTCCATCACTGCCCTTGGCTGTTAGATGTGTTGATGGAGCATCACATAGATTTCCAAAGACAGGATCTGTAGCAATTTTAACATGACACTCAAGGAAGGAAACCATGTCCGTGAATGCAGCTCTGTGATGTTGCCTCTCCTGGATGTCACATGCTACTGTTCACCATTTGTTTTTTAATTTACATGGCAGTTTTCTAATCACAGCAAGCATATTGGGAAGCGTAACCTCTTCCATTGCATTGCAGCATCTATGTATAAGCAAACAATACATCTGAAAAGCCTTTCTGTCTTCTCATCTAATCAGTGGCCATGAGTGAACTTTATTCAGATAAGCATCTCTGGAACAAAAGTCTCTGTGTCTGCATTGATTTCAAGCCTGTTACTCTTTTTTTTTTTTTTAATATGATTCTATTCCACTGGATTTCCATGAACCAGTGCTCTCCACAGTGGATCCAGTTCTCAGCACATTCACTTTTGCAACAATTGCAGCTATTATCTGCTTCAAGCTGTTTGGAAACCTTGTTCCATCTTTCTCCTCAATTGTTCCTCCTGTTCTTCAAGAAAATGTTTTTCTTTGAGCATATGCTGGCTGTAACAAGGCAGCCATTTTAGCTTCTGCTCTAACATGCAGATGAAGTAGATGATATTTTTGATATTTATTTATATTTTTAATATTTTTGAGCTCAACCTACTGCCTTGGTTTGACACACTATCAGATGGCAACACATCATCATAGACATCATGCTGGAGATTAAGAGACAGTTGAGGTTCTTTTCCAAAGTGCTCTTGAACCCTCACTTCTCCTAGGGGTGTTTCCTGTGACTGTACCCTGTCAGGTGACGGCTTGCCTGAACGTTTGTCAGTTTCAGACAGACATATTTTAACACCCTCCATTAACCCTTTATTGTATTTAGCAATGCTTAAGAACCATGTATTTTAATTATCTTTCTATTCAAATGAGATTAATGAAAGAAGAGATTTATGCAATGCCTACCATCCTTAAACAGGTCTCTTAACTCATAGTTAAATTAAACGATTCAACTTGTGAATAATTTATAAATTTATTTCATTAGCTCTTTAAAAGACATAATGACCCTTTTCATTTTGTTTACATGCTTTTTCCGATCTGTTTGGATGGTTTCAATTTTGTTTGCAAGAACTTTCTCGGTGAGAACAATTAATCTTTTATAATTTTCAGGTTTTCCAACAACAGATGCAGCTTGTGATTAGAGCAGGGCGATATGACCAAAATATTTATCACGATATACATTTGAAAATTTGCGATAACGATATAACTGACGATATAATTGACACCAGACAAAATACTTTACAACTCCACAACTTTATTTGTGCAAAAAAACAAAACAAAAACATCAATGTATTTTCACTTCAACAAGCAGCTGTTTTTTATGTGCATTAAAGTTAAATAAAAATTTAACAGTGCAAATGCAAATTCCTTGCTGCCAGTTTAACCAAACCTGATTCCAAATAGAGCACATTTCATTCATAATGTTGTCAGTCCAAGCCCATTATGTATTCACGATTTGAATCCTGGGTTGTGTGAAATCCCAGAAATAAACCCTAGACAAAGTGAATCTGTGAACTAAGGTGTAGGTCTATTAGGTTATGTTGTGGTGATCCTCGGGTTGGGGGATGGGTGTTCATGCTGGAGTGCAAAATTAAAACCTGCCTGTATGGAAGATGGATTAGAAAAGTTCAAAGCCATCAGGTGCTCAGTTTAGAAAAAAGAGAAAAGAAGAGGAGGAGAAACGAGCAAAAGATACAGGTAAGCAGATGTGTCATTGGATAATGGCACATCTGCATCCTGAAACAATCAGAATCAGCCCAGTGCACCAAACAGGCTAGGACCGCCACTGTGCGGGAGGCTCTGTCGCTGACGTTTTTGCTGACAAATACTGGCGACTGTCAAACCTTTGAGTCACTGAACAGCTGAATAGGGGACTAATTTTGACACACCCGCTGTTCAAACATAAATCCAAGTTTCAGTTTAAGTCTCTTTTATTTGTTATCAAAATCTTTAAAAATCCACCCGAACATCAGTGATCACAACATTCAAGATTTGAGTGGTCAGCAAAAGTCAACTTCCCCCATCACCCACCCACTCAAAAAAACTCCCTCCATAAGCTCACAGGTGATATAATAATCACTACCAACACCACATGACCCAAAGCTATGCCTATCCACCACAGGCTGGACTAACCTATAAGAACAATGTGGCCGGGTGTGGTCAGCGGTGCCGTAGCAGAGAAGGCGGATGCATCTAGACGGCATCGCAATCACGCCTTGCCAGCTTAAAAGCGGTGTAGGGTGTTGTGTTGTTGTTGTTGTGGCTACGTGTGGATGGCAGCTAGGGAGCTGCAGCTGTAGAAGTGTGTGAGCAGCAACCGGTTAATGAAGTAAAATGTTCCAGTATGCAGAATTGTGGTCGCCTCATGTAGGGCTGGGCCATATACCGTTCACGGTAATACCGGTATAATGTTGGGCAATGATAAGAAAATGAAATATCGCGATAGAATATGGGTTAAACGCGCATGCGCAGTGCCTTTGTTTTCATACACACATGGCGGAAAAAGCATGGTGGCGACGGAGAATGAGAAGGGTCAAAGCGGATTGTTGAATGAAACAGATGAACCAGAACTGGTTTGTAAAAATGCTGCAACTTCAGTGGTGTGGAACTGGTTTAGCTTTCGTCCGTCAGATACACAACAAAGCACTATTTTTGGTAGCGCATGCTAGCGGGCCGTCGTTATTACCGTGTTTTTTTAGAAAATACGGCGCACTTAAAATCAATCCTTTGATTTTTCTGAAAATCGACAGAGCCCCTTATGTGCCCCGTGTGCCTTATGTATGAATTCTAGTTGTGTTTACTGACCTCGAAACGATTTTATGTGCACGGCGCTCGAAAATCTGTCAAATGTTTTAGTACGACTTTGCTAAGCTACGAAGCTGCACCGCTTGATGGATTGTCGGAGCATTACGGCTATCGTAGGCAGGAGCCTCGCGGAGTGATACGTACTCTGCTCTGTGTGCTTCAACATAATATTACCGTATTGTGTGTGTATAACCTCTTTTTAAGTTTTTTAAGTTTTGTGGATTCAATGTATTTTGTGAAAATACATTGATGGGTTTTTTGTTTTTTTTGCACTAATAAAGTTGTGGAGTTGTAAAGTGTTTTGTCTGGTGTCAATTATATCGTCAGTTATATCGTTATCGCAAATTTTCAAATGTATATCGTGATAAATATTTTGGTCATATCTCCCTGCTCTAGCCTCATGCTGCCTCCTGGGTTTCAGCACCACTGTGGCAGGAATGAGGCATGACGCAACCACGATTCTGCATACTGGAACAGTTTACTGGCAAAGTCATTTTTCAATCATTTATGGACTATATTATATCCCATGTATGGTCAATGTGTATGTTTGTTTTCCTATATTATGCCATACATGTATTTAATTTTAGATACATTATTATAGGGGATTTCTGAAAAAAGGAAGGTTTATAGTTAACTCTATGGCTTACAATACCTGCCTTTACAAGGTTGTATTGGATTTTCTCATTGGCTTATATATTTCAGCTTATCAATATTTTCCTCATAAAAAGCAGTCTCTTTCCTTCCCTTTAACTAGCTTTCTTATCTTGTGATAGCCTTGTCACGTGTACACAACCACACCTACACTTACAGCCCCTCTCCGTTCTTGGACTTCAAACCCTCTCAGTGAAATTCGAAGCAGCACTGCATCTCTCCTTCCGCCTTTGAAGCGTGTCTCTTAGACTTCATGCTTCGTATCTCTAACAGGTAGGCTGTTTTTCTCTTTAACCATGTAAGTTAGATCAGATGCCAAATGTAACTGACATTTTTGTTTCCTCAAGGCATAGTTTACACCAGGAAAATTTGGAAATCTGATACAGGCAGTTTACTTGTTATCGTAACAGCTGAGACGCCTCTCTCAGCTGTTGCTTTCTGTGGATCATCTTTTGTTTCTTGCCTGGAATAGCAGTAAGCTGATATTTTTCCTCTTTTTGGTCTTTCTTTCTGTCATATTGCTCTCGTGCTGCTTTGTGTTTTATGAGCTTTGGACTATGAACAGTGGAGCTGTCAGGATTAGGCGATGAGCTCCCAGTAATTCAAGCTTGGTTATTGTCATGATATATATATATATATATGTACATATAGATACACTAATCTGAAAACGTTTTTTCACTGTAAGTTATTATTCTTTGTCTTTATTCTTTTACTCTTCTCACTTTTAACATGCTGAGCCATATTGTTAAACGTACACTTCTTTAACATATTAAACATTTAACATATATTAAAATATCTCCGTGATTAAATAATGAGTTAAGTTAAGATCAAAGTGGGCGGTATTTGAGTTTGACATCCCTGATGGTAAATGGGTTGGTTCTTATTTAGCACTTTTCAACTCTACCTGAAAGCTCAAAGTGCTTTATATGACATGCGTCATTCACCCAATCACATCCAATCATACATGTACTTTTTTTTATGCTTAAGATCCCTAAGGCCCCTGGTACCATTAAACTGTAGTTTAACATTCTGTGATATAAATCTTTTTATCGTATTTTTCATTCATCAAAGGCTCTCAGTTACCTCGTCAAATAGCTGGATTGTGCTCACTTGTTAAGTCACTGTTCCAATGCTAAATAATGCTAAGGCTGTTTTCTGTCAGGTAAAGACAAAAGATCAACATTTTCATTAAAGTAATGCATCATAAAGATGTGAATTTATATTTATCAGTAGGGTATGAAAAATATACTGTATGTCTAGTCTGAAATTATCTGAGTGTTAAATCTGAATGAGATTAGAAAGGCACTATATGAGTACTGGTCGTACTGGGTATGACAAGATGCACACTGATACAGCAGTTAAACAACCATCAGTGATCCAGCCCCGATTATAAGATTTAATAAATGTAATAAACAATGTAATAAATTGTTTTATTAGCCTGATTGCAAGTATTTATTTAATATGTATCATCTTCTTCAACAACAGTTTAAGGTTCGTTAACGGTCGAATGGCACAGTAAACTGTTATACATCATATATATATACATGTATATATATATATACACATATATACGCAAAAAGCATGTTTGCAAGTTGATATATATCCACACCCATGGGCTATTACCGCACCTAATTTTATTAGTAGGCATTCCGTTGTCTCAAGCTAGATGAAGAGCAGGATAAACGGTTGGGATGTGAAATAAAAATGTATATATCTATAAACACTGGAAAAGTCAGAGATATGGGTTGGCTTATGTCATAAACGAACCCTCTCGGACCAATACTGTTACGGTGACTACTAAGCTGTAAACTTCCTGATAAAAGTTGAACTTACTGGACTCTGTGTGGCCTTTGGTACAAGGAGGAGCAACAGCCCTCAGGGTGTGGAGTGAGTATATAACCAGACATGTATCCAAGAATAGGTCTGACAGAACGTGTGCCTGTGGGTGCGATGAAGTGCTATTAAGTTTTGCTTGGATAACTCAGAAACAAGCTTAAGGTGAAGAAAGCTATTGTTTAGTATGACTCTGGGTGTATGTTCTGAAATTATTTTTGTTCATGGTCACATTAACAACTAATTGACATTGTCTCTGTGTGCTGATTTCAGGAATTACATGACAGAAGCCAAGTGAAAGCCGTGACAAGGGCAAAGTCTGTCTCTCAAGAGATGGTGAGAACATAAAATGACGACCCACGTACTTTGTAAATTCCATTCTATAATAACTGTTTCTCTGACATTTTGCTTTCCTTGTAGGATGTGAGGATGTTAGAGATCCCTGCTGAGCTGTCCGCCAGACTCCACAGCACAGGAGGTTATAGTCATAAAAAAATCAAACTACAGAATCTATATGAAGAAGTCACAATATGAACATAAACAGTACTAACAATTTTTGGTGGATCCATTCATCCAATGAAGCTTGTGAATGCACTTGTGCCTCTTTCTCACAGGGCAGAAGCAGGGATCAGGAGTCACAGAGGTCTCACCTCCACAGGTGAAAGCAGAACATAAGCTCAACCTGCCTCTTGATGTTGACAGCTACCCATTCTCACGCTATGCCAAGTCTGTATTAAAGGTGAGTAAAATATGAGCTCCCTAACATCACATCCGAAAGCATTACATTGACTTACAATAATTTAATCACCTCACCTCAGTCTTAAATCCTCTCATCTGACTTGGGCTCTGGAGGCAACAAGCAATCTATCAGGACCAAGGTATCTAGATATTTAGTTAAAGACATCCTTTCTGTGGCAGTCATTGTTTACAAAAGCAGTTAATTCTTTTAATTAAAACATAGAACACCTTGTGGATATTTAGACAATGGGACCTTTTCTTTTTAAAAAAAAAAAAAGGAATACTCATGTTAAAAGAATTTAAATAATAAAATAAATCAGGACAACTCCAGTTTTATGATGTAATCGCCAAATATTAGAAAAATATTTTTTGACACACTTCTATAAAAATTTACCATGCAAAGAAGTCCACTCGTGCATGCATGTACTGAAAAAACATTAGCTACATTTATTGTTCGTACTCGTGTCTCCCTCAGGATACATGGTGCCAGCCTCAGGGATATCCCCTTCAGAAACCCCTTACAGCTCAAGAACCTGAAGATGCCAGAACTGCTTTGGAGATTTACAAACTGGTATTTTGAATTCATTAGAGTCTATGTGGCATTAAATACATTAAATATGATCTTTTGTCGTTAACTTAATTTTTTGTTTCATATTGTGTCTTTACAGATTTTGCATTTCACAGGAGATGTAGATATTAGCAGCTGGCAAGAGCAAATTTTAGGCAACTACATAGTGGAGAAAGGCCAAAGCCTGCCAGCCTTGAGGGATGAGATCCTGGTCCAGCTGGTTTACCATACTTGGAGCCTGAAGGAGGAGCAGCAAAGCCTGAGGGGCTGGTTGCTGATGGCCTGCTGCCTAAGTGCTTTCACACCATCACCATCACTGGACAAACATCTACTCAAGTAGGCGATGCAAAAATGAAAAGTAACCGTAACTCGAATATTATGTTTTGAAAAATTTGGGGGAGTTAACATGCTGATGTCCCTGTCACCCTATCAAATGAAGGGACAGATCTGTTGGTTTGAAGTCACCTCAAGGCGACTGTTGTTGTGATTTGGAGTTAGTACTCACATCATCTTTAGATAATACACATAGGCTCTTGACTTTATGCATAATGATGTCACATTCAGTCCTGTGGAAAGTTGTGTATTTAAAATATACACATTACCCTTAGCCATTACTGGCTACTCTGGCATGAATGACTCTAAATAACTTTATGGTAAATAACACAATATAGGCAAAAAAAAATAATGTGAAAGATTCCACATTAAAATTTTTTAGTTCAACATAAATTTGAGGATATTTAACCGTTCGTCAGATTTCATTTAATGATGTCGTATGAAATTATAATGTTCTCTTCATGCAGCTGAAGCTGTGCAGGTCTGAGATCAGCAGCTTTCCTAAACACCAAACTGAGTTACCGTTTATGCTCTATATAGTGACAAAGTTATATAATGATCATTAATCCCTTTGACGTTATTTCTTTACCTTTATTTAAAAGAAAAAAAACAGCTTTCACAAAAGCTTTCACTGACACTACATCATGTGATACTTCGGCCTTTGTACTTTTGTACTCATCAGTTAACTTTGGAGTTACTATAATGAGTGAACATGCAGGGTAATTTGTCTGTTGTCAGTGGATGGTGCTGAGGTTTGAATCTTGGGGTAGCTGCTATAATCACATAGAGAAAGGTGTTTAGGTGGGGTTTACTTAACTTTATAGTTAAGTGGGAAGCTTTGCAGAGGAAACCTGGTCTTGTTAGGAGATACAACATGCATCCCACTTTGGATGGAGCAGCTCTCATTTCTAGAAATCTGGCC
This sequence comes from Haplochromis burtoni, assembly GCF_018398535.1. Lineage (NCBI taxonomy): Eukaryota > Metazoa > Chordata > Actinopteri > Cichliformes > Cichlidae > Haplochromis > Haplochromis burtoni. Next base: position 27,258 of record NW_024583047.1, read on the forward strand.
AGATTTATTAAACCCCCCAAAACATGACTATCCAGAGTTGGAACCAGGAAGCAGAGTTGCAGTCTTACATGCCTCTCTTCAGCTTCTCCTGTTATCCACCTAAAACCCCATCCCCTTAGAGACTGTGTCAGCTTCCAAACAGACAAAAAACAAACTAAAAACCAGCAAAAAAAGAGACTTAAACATAAAAAAAAATTACAAAGAAAGAACAATACAGCATCCTCAACAGCGCCAAAGAGTAAAACAGTACAATGTGGATTATTAAACATTAGGCCTCTCTCTTCCAAGTCTCTGTTAGTACATGAGTTAATAATTGATCAATAAGTTGATTTACTCTGCCTTACAGAAACCTGGTTACAGCAGGATGATTATGTTAGTTTAAATGAATCAACACCCCCGAGTCATTCTAACTAATCAACCAAAGACCAAGACAGATTTTCAACCCTTTCACACATACTGGTCACTACAGTGGACAGCTATTCAAAGGCTGTTTTCTTGTATTTGTGTCAGTGTTGATGGTATTAGTGATGGGTCGGTCGTGAACGAAATGGCTCTTAGAGCCGGCTCTTTGACGTGAACGACGCGAGCCGGCTCCTTATCGCGAGCCGTGGGTTTTTTTTCTCTTTCTCTCACCCTTTCTCTCGCACTTTTTTCCGCTTCACTCAGCCCGCGAGCCTTGTACTTTACGCTGGGCAGAGGGGGGAGGGGCGGTAGTTACACTCAGTAGCACAGGAACAGAGCGGGAGGGGGAGAGAGAGAGAAAGAGAGCCAGGGACAACAACGTCCCATTAGAAAGGTATAGTAATCATCCACAACTATTTTCAGTTGCGGATGATAAAGGTTTCAGAGAGTTTATTCATGCAGGTCCATATGACAGAGAATGTGCATGTTGTTTTTGTTTTCATATTATAATTTATATTTAATTGTGTTGTGGTTTGCAGTGTTTTGTGTTCACTTTAAATTTGTAAAAGGAAAAAGCTGAAAATTTAAATAGTTAAAAGTTGAAATGTGAATAGTTGATTTTTGTATTATATGATTTATTTATTACATTTTATGTGGAGTGAATAAATAAAAGTATATTTATGGTGGCCCCTAGAGACAAAGCACATACAAACTTCAAATCACGTACGAACCCTGAAGCACGTACAAACTCCAAAACACGTAAAAACACGTACAAACTCCAAAACACGTAAAAACTCAGAAGCACATAAAAACTCAAAACACTTACAAAAGACAACAGAAGTGCTCCAGGATGCTAGGGGGCAGTGTTGAACTTTTGTTA
>NW_024583047.1:28923-55737 GCF_018398535.1 Haplochromis burtoni
ACATGAACCACTGCATTGGACACTGATGTGACACTTTATACCTGCCACCCAGTCAAAACGTATGTTGTCCACCTAAGTGGACATGTAAAAAATTGTTTGAAAAGTACATATTTAAAAAAAAATGAAGTTCAAAAATCTTTTTTCATGCCTAAAGATAAATAAAACTACTTAAGAAAAATATTCCTGAATTAGCTTGTCATAATTCGTGCATGAAATGGTTAATTCATTTGAAAGCCTGATGCTTGCTTAGCTTTTTCCACCCTAGTTGGAAAACTCAAGAAAACAGTCGGGATTTGTAGCTGTAGAAATAAAATTGAATTGACTCTGTTATTGTCAGTCTGCTCCAGGATAACGATGTCCCACTTCTGCTGATTTTGTCAAATGCTTTTATGAGCCTTGCCTTCAAATGGATATATCTAAGACTAAAGAGTGATTTTAGGAGATGCACTCATACACACAAAGTTATTTTTATTAAAATTCACATTGCAGAATATGTTCAAAGTTATAAATCTCTTGGAACAGTTACCAATTCAAAGCTTGATGTTAAAGCAAATTGTGAAGCTTTGTGTAAGAAGGGACACCAGTGATGCTTGTGTTTGAGAAGGCTTTCTGGTTTCCACATTGATAAAACTGTGATGATTTAATTTGATCGTTCTTTCCTTTATGATACTTATCTGTAAAGAACAGAAACAATCAAATTGTTAACAGCCTGATTGTCAAACCACAGCTGAACCAAGCATCTCTGTATACCACACAGTTAGTGGTTGGCTGGTTCAATTTTCCTTGACAGTTCACACCCATTGCACAGTAAGTTTCAGTTTCTTCTTTCTGGGTAAAGATTTCATTTGACTTTGAGGCTTCATTCTAATATTGTACAGTCTTTACCTTACAATAAAAAGCACCTAGAGAGAAGCTATATAAATAAAATTAACTAAATTTAAGTCAATCGTTGGTGACTTTGTTAGTGTTATAAAATATGTTCATTTTCACCAGACCTGATGCCTCTGCCAAATTTTTGTAGTTCTTGAGCATGTTGTAGCCCTCTAATAAGGGATTCATTTTTGTAAAAAAAAAAAAAAAAAGGCAATATTAAGAATAATAAGCAATAATAGGGCCCTTGGCAGATCTTAAGGTATACTGCAGTATGGGCTTGGTAGAGTTGAGGCATTTCCTGTAGTCACTGGGATGTCTTGCACCCTGTCTTCTAATGTGGCTGTAGCAAAAACAAGTTACTTCCCACTTACTGTGTCCGCTAGGTAGTGTACAACAACACATAATATTATAAGTCATGCTGTTGCATATGTAAGAAAACATCAATATAGCTTTGTTAGAACAAAACTTGAATAAATTAACTAGCAATATGTCCATGGTGTACCTTGCCTCTTGCTCCAGATGGCTCCAGCCCCTTATATATATATTTAAGTATGCCATAAGCAACTCATTCCATAACTTCATGGAATGGATTTCTATGCTGGAATCTAAGCCTTACTTCACAGAGCACAATTCCCAGCATTAGATGCAGTGCTTCAAAGCACACTGCCACTGGACTCTACAGCAGTGGATACATGTTCTCTGAAATGATGAATGACACTGTGTCTGACAATCTGATGAATGAGATGCCAGAAAAACAGTATTTGTCTAAACGCATTGTGCATGGGAACACTTTGGGGATAGACCCTTCCTGTTCCAACATGTCTGCGCACCAGTGTACCATGCAAGGTCCATATAGACAAGGGTGAGTTTGGTGTGGAAGAACTGCACTGGCCTGATCTCAACCCTATAGAACACCAAAAGGATGAATTAGAGCAGAGAGTGCAAGCCAGGCCTTCTCATCCAACATCAATGTCTGACCTCACAAATGCACTTTTGGAAGAATGGTCAGAAAATTCTCATTAACACATTTATAAACCTTGTGGAAAGCCTTCCCAGAGCAGTTAAAGCTGCAAAAGATGTGCCGAGATCATATTAAACTCAATGAATTAAGAATGGGATGTCACTCAATTTCATGTGTGTGTGAATGAATTTGTGAAACATTTATCCAGGACGCATTTGCAATTTCAGTTGAGCGTGCTGAGTATGGTGCTAACACAGCAAGAAGCTGTGTTAGCACCATACTCACAGAGTAAAACTCGCTTCACTTTGGACAGTGATTCTGATCATCAAGTACTTTCTTGTTCATGACAGGTTTGAGCTTTGGTTGTTCCTGAACATCCTAACCATTTTTTGTTCATCTGAGGGTGACAGTTTGGATCTTCTTCAGACTTTTGCAAAGTGGTGGCACATCTTATTTACAACTGACGAACATGCTCGGATAAATTATTTGAGCCTGATTGTATAATTTTGACTCTGTGTTGATTTAAGAAAATACCAAATAAAACTGGAACACATTTTTGCACCTGATTTTTATTTTTTTTTTAAATCAAAGAACAGTTCAAAGAAATCATTAAAAGCCTAAAATTATGATGTCATTCACGTCCATGATGATGAAGGTATTTAAACTTCAGACCATAATCATAACTTCCTCTGTCGCATCAGCTTAAACGACTATGAGACTGCAGCACATGACAAATAAACTTGCTTCCCAGTACTTTTTTATTAAACTGTCAGATTTTGTTACTCAGTCACTGAATGGTGTTCTAGATTGTTACGACCCACTTTAACCCCTGCAGGTATGTATCTGACTATGGTCCAGGGGAGTACCGTTCACTGTGCCAACATAAACTGCTGACATCTATGAAGCTTCCATCTCCAACCTGCCGGATGTACCCACCCACCGAGCTGGAATGGACATCCAACCAGAGAAAGGGAACCATGTTGGTAGACGTTCACACCTACAATGGTGAGACTAACTGAACATTTCCATTTTTGTACCATGAAACTGGATCAGTGGGCCTAAAGGCAGTGCAAAAATATCAGCTTTAATAAACTCACAACACCATTTGACGTTTTATTTCAGATGAGAAGTTTGTAACTGAAGTGGAGTCTTGGACCACAGGAGAGCAGCTAGCGTCGTGGATTCTTCATTTCAGGTATAAGTTGTAAACATATGTGATTTCCCCCACTTTGCTAACTAATGTTTGCATTTACATGCATCTTCCTTAAAATTTTGTGTAATGTGTTGTTTTGTGCCATAGAGGTGTTTCGGAAGTGGTACAGGGCTGGTCAGTGTCTCTTTTTTCAATCGATGACGGCTGGTCTGATTTAGCTGGCTCAGATTTTGTCATGGATCTCCTGGCTGGAGCTGAAGCTGAAGTGCTCCCACCAGAAGGGACTCCCACCTCTACTTACTCTGATTACCTGTTCAGCAACCAAGGAGATAGGTAAAATAGTGAACAATTGTTTGGGGGTTTGTTTCATTTTCTTGGAGGGTCGGGGGCATCTTTTAAAGAATCCAGTGGCACTTATGACAACTGTTTTTCTATAGGATGTTAACAACCGATCAAGATGACTTTATACCACCAGCACCACCCATACAAGCTCCTGGTCTACCTCCTTTTGAAGGAAACCAGTGGAGAAGAGATTATCCACAGGAAGGTAAGTATTATATGGTGAAATTTTAGTACACTAGTTATCTAATTAACACCGTCAGGAAGACCAAACAGAGCCATCTACTAATGTAAATGTTTAGCTATAGTTTGTCTCTTAGGAATTAACCACTTTCAGTTTAATGTTATTTATTTATATAGTACCAAATCACAACAGCTGAATCAAGGTGCTTTATATTGTAAGGTTAATACCCTACAATAAAACAGAGAAAACGGAGGCAATTCCAACAACAGATGACTCCCTATGAGCAAGCACTTTGGCAACAGTGTGAAGGAAAAACTCCCTTTTAACCAGAAGAAACCTCTGTCAGAACCAGGCTCAGGGAGGGGCGGCTATCTGCTACAACCATTTCTGGTTGAAGGGGGTAAGACAGGACACAGATATCAGTTAGAGAAACATTCTACAAAAAAAGACCTATAATTTTAATTTATGTTTTGTTGTGTTTCCCACTATGACTTCACATGTGATTGGCTGCTTCCAGTAATGGCAGCAACATGATAATATCAGATCATGCAAGGAACGGCTGTCTGCAAGTGCACACAGGCACAGTTCATTACTTGTCTCACCAGAAAGATTTTTTATTTTCTAGACCATGCAGTCCATCTAGCTCTAAATGTGTCCACATAGCATTTCAGAAAATGTTTCACTAAACATGATAATGATATATAAAAGAACTGACGACAACAAAAAACTGCCACAAAAAATACAAGTGAGATAGTAAGCTTTATTTTGCAACCATCACTTTAAACCAGCAGATAGGTTGTCCTCCCTCTGTCTCTATCTATATCTATTATGGCTGGGGGATAACAAGTATGTCCACACTAATTATTTAATATTGAATAGACATCACACTGCAAAAAGATCTATACTAGTGCTGGGGCTGCACGGTGCTAACGCGTTAATTAGCTAAACATGCTAACACGTTGACGCCGTGCAGCCCCACGCACGGGGTGATCCGCATTAACTCACTAACAGAGATTTGCCACATGCGGTTATGGCATTAACAAGATTAACGCTGACAGCACTAATCTATACACTACAAACCAAAATACATTCAGAAAAGTTAGGTGTGTGAAACAGTGGCTCCCAGTGAAGGGCCGTTTTTATCTGTACAAATGCCGCCTTGCACTGCTTTATCCCCTGGCCCAGATCTGGGGCACCCTTTCACGTGAGGTCAGTCAAGGGTCTGGTCCATTCCCCAAATCCAGGCACGAACCAGCGGTAGTAACCAGCGTGTCAGGCTACATTTCACTGTGTGTTATACTTGTATAACTATGCATGTGACAAATAAAGAACCTTGAACCTTGAACCTTGAGCCAGCCCCAAGATGCAATGGCTACTGTTTTCTCCACCTGTAGGCACACCTGCCCGCCTCCCAAATGGTACGCTAACACTGTGCCTCCCTTGATCCAAACGCAGACTTCTTTGGGTTGGCTATGAGCCCCGCCTACATCAGGGACTCCAGGACCACAGCTACCCAGTACACATGCCGGTTGTTACTATGGATGATAACATCATGGAGAAGGCTGTTTTTTCCTTGGATACTGCAGACAAGGGAATCTGCCAGTAGCCCTCGGTTAAATCCAGTGTTGTGAAAAATTAAGCCGGATCTTTCAAGTTAAGGAGTCCAGCAGCCCCAACCCAGGCCATGAGATAGGCATCAGACCATGACACCTCATTCACCAGCCATACCACCTCATAGTCAACATCGCCAACTCACCGTGTGGCCACAAAGAGTCCTTGCCACTTGGCGAGTGTCTTTACGCTTGAAGAAGGGCATAATACAAGCACTTTGTCTCCCATTGAAAATTGCCTGAGTCTAACCCCTCTGTTGTACAGGTGCTGTTGACATTCCTGGGCCTGGAATAAATTCTCCCTTGACAACCTTGACAATGATTGCAGCTTTGCTTTCAGGTCCAGGACATACTAAATCTCATTTTTAACTGGGCTTGGGGGGAAAGGGGGAAAACACAATGAAGGCCTGGGGAGCCTCCCACACTGCAAACAACAAAGGGTCTATCCAGCAAGCCCAATTCCTTTCATCCTCATGAATGAACTTGAATAACAAAATAAAAACAAAATAAAAATACTATTATGATTATGATTGTGTCAAAAAGTAGTATAAAAAATATTATGTTGATATTTAGTTTTTGGTTGAAAAAATAAAGGAGTAGTCGTACAGGCAACCAGCAAAGACAACACAAAGGTCCTTTTTTTTACTCTAACTAATGAGAAATTCTTTCCATCTTCAGGGCGCAGTCGACAGATGGAGGCCTATGTTGATGACATATTTGAACCCGTACTGGACAATGGACCTCCAGTGAGTTGTGTTGTGTTTCTTTGCAGTTTGGCTTATAATTTTGTCTTCTAGCTGAGGGCACAGTGACTACTAGGCTAGTATTTCTCAGAGAAAAAAATGTTCATGCATGATAACTTTACTTTCTCTGATATGAAAAACAATGTAAGAAAGGAAAGATATAAAGAGAAAAAGAGAGATGCTTTAAGGTAAAGACTGCTCATTTGATAAATTAGAAATTTAAAGCTTGTATATAACGATGTAATTTATACTAGACAGTATGTGCAGGCTAAACTGTGTAGTATGCATTTTTAGTGTTTAGTTCAGAGATATGCTTATATATTGTAGAACATTATTATGTTGTTACTGAATTTGTTAAGGCTTATTTCCACGTGTAGTTGTGGCTGCCGTGTCACTTATAATGTGATACACAGCTCATTTTTGTGTGTTTGTGTGTGTAGGACATGGAAAGAGTAGCTATTCTGAATCGCAGGATGAGAGGGGGAGGGGGGATTGGACCGATGCACTCTGGCATGTATGGAGCAGGTAGGAAATTCACACGCCACATGTATTTACTTCATAGTTGAACTACAAAACATTCTTAAAGGTGTAGATTGTTCATAATGTTCACACTAAAAGGTAAAATCGATCTGCTTAGGGGTAGGGGCAGCAGCCTACGCAGACAAAGCCAAACCTGCCTCTGCCAAGTCACCTCCAGCTTATCCAGGGTAACCCCAGGCATTCTCAAGCCAGCTAAGAGATGTAATCTTGCCAGTGTATCCTGGGTCTGGCCCAGTGGCTCCTCCAGGTGGGACATATCCAGAGCACCTCACACAGGAGGTGACCAGAAGGCATCTAGTCAGATATCTGAACCATCTCGCTGGCTCCTTTGAATGTAGAGGAGCAGCAGCTCAACTCTTAGCCCCTCTCAAATGACTGAACTCCTCACCCTATCTCTAAAAGAGAGACCAGCTACCCTTAGGATAAAGCTTATTTCTACTGCTTGTATCCGCACCCTCATTCTTTCAGTCACTACGCAAAGCTCGTGACCATAAGTGAGACAGGGGACGTAGCTTGACCAGTAAATTGAGAGCTTTGCTTTTATGCTCAGCTCTCTTCACCATGATGAAGCGGTACATCGTTTGCATCCATCCATCTTTGGTCCCAATCCTTCTATCACTCACTTCCTCCCCTCTCTCCTCACTCGTGAACAAGACCACAAGATACCTAAACTACTCCACTTGGAGCAGCAATTCATTGATGACCCTGCGTGGGCGCTCCAACCTTTTCTGACTGAGGACCATGGCCTCAGATTTGGAGGTGCTTCACACTAGGTTGCAAACAACTCCAGTGCAAGCTGGAGGCCAACTCTACTTGCAATGAAGCCTGATGAAGCCAGCAGATCCACATCCACCTACACCTAGAAATTATGTCCATAAAATTATAAAAAGAATCACTGACTAGTGGCAGCTGTGGCAGAGTCCAACAACCACTGGAAATGAGTCAAACCTATTGCCAGAAATGTGGACCAAGCTCACATTTCTCCTTTGGCTCACAACAACAGGCTAGAACACCCCATACTCCTAAGTATGCAAAAAAAAAAAAAAAAACAGGACAAAGAGCTGGTTGAGTGTTCTGCATCCAGGACAAAAAAACTGCATTGACCAGGGTTCAACAAATGGAAGAGCTTTCCTTTCTGCTCCGCCCCCCTGGGGGGCATGAATTACCCATCTTGCCAGGTGGGTAGCAGTGTGATGGGCGACTCTGCTTCCTCTACAGAAGGCATGTCAGTGTGGTTAAAGAGGTCCTCAACGTTTTCCTTTTACCACTTGACCATATCCTCAGTTGAGTTCAGCAGCCCCCCACCCCACCACACACCCTGTGAGTAGAGCAATGCTTTCCCTTAATGAGATCCCAAATGGTGCCAAAATTGATTCAAGACTAACAGAAAGTCATGTTGAATCTGTTGGGCATTTTTCTTGGCCTTCAGACAATAATTCTGATTGCTACACTGCCAGATGAGAAAGGCAAAAAAAGAGAAGAAAAGAACAAAAGGCCAATTCCTCAAGGGCAACTCCAGACTGGAATAGAGTCCAAACCCTCTCCAGGAGATTGGTTATGGAGCCCAAGTAAGTGAGTTGAGATGAGATCTACTATATGTAACCAGTTGAAGGAGCTTGGAAAGAAAGTAACTGGCCTTTTTTAAGTTTCATGAAGACATTTCATCTCTCATCCAAGATGCCTGGTCCCTTGTTTTAGTTCTTTTCATAAGGGTTGATTGAATTACTCTTTGTCTGACCCCTCACCCAGGAACAATTTGGTTTGGGAGACTAGGGGGCAACAGACGCCCCTGGCACCTGGGATTACTAGGACACACGAACTGAAATTGTATTGCTGCTCGTCATATATCTTATACACATTTTTGAAAGACAGGATTTTAGCTTGTTATGTGCCATTTCAACTGCACACTAAAACACCATTTTTACAGGTATGCCTATGACAATGCCAAGCTATCCTTTGGGTAAGTAATTTATTACATTTCTGATATAAAGAATCAAGCCTTCACTTCTTCTTTCATCATTGAGAAAATATTCACTTTTTGTCATGCCATTGATTATGAATGTCTTTAGGCCAGCCAGGTTTGTTCTAAGATCTCCATTTGATATGCAGTTAGGGGGCCCTGTAGAAGGCACACTTCAGTATAGTTAACTAATATAACCGAACATAGTACTGCAAGCCTCATTAGTTTACTGCCTATCCTTCAACATTGAAAAGCGGTGAACCATTATCCCTTCTTGACATACAACATGATATATGTAGTGTTGAATTTGTAGTTTTTTCACATTCTGTTTATAATTTTAGTAATTCTTGATAATTCTTGATCTTTTTAACCTCTTAAAAAGGGGGATATCATTAGCTTGCTTTGTAGACATACACTAAACAAGCATAGTTTCACAAACTAGAAAATATCTTTTATAGGTCTAGTGCTGTCTGATTTCAATTTGGAGATATCTAATAGGTGACGATTTTGATCAGGGGCCAGGTTGGGCCTAAACGTACCTGCTGTATATATTAAGCAGTTAAAATAAACATTGTTGTTCTGTTTGTTGTTGTTTTTAAAGCCATTTTAAAGCTGATTTGGTTAATGCTGTTTCTTGGTTTATTCCATGTGGAGTTTCATATCTCATATCTGTGTATGTATAATATATATGTATATCGCTTATACTGGTTATCTTTTAGAATACTCATATGCGGTTTAATTTTTATGTTTTGGATTTTTTAAGTTATGGATTCAAATAAATTACAGAAAATGTTTCAATTCTCCATATGTTGCTTTCTGTATGTATAGGAGCACCAGTCAACCCCGCAATGCCCAGTTATGGTGCAAATCCCATGATGCCAGCCATGCCAGCCATGCCAACCATGCCAGGTAATTCTCCAACATTTCTTATTCATTTTTTTCAGACCTGGGCTCATATGATGACACAGATTATTGGTAGGTCAACTACCACCTCCTAAGGGACAGCCAACCAGCCTCCTCTGACACTGCCTCCTGGACCCACTGCATCCCCACCCCACCCCCCCTCTAGCACATGACACTCCGCAACGCAACCCCATGTCCTGACTTAGTCTAGGGAGTCTTAGCCTACTCACCCCTTAAAGTCTCATTCAGGCAGTCCACCAACTCATTAGTCTGAGGGTGGTAAACGCTGGTCCAAAAGGTTTAATGCCCAGTAGTTCTTCTTGTGTGCAAGACATGAACAAAGTGCCCTGGTCAGTCGGTATCTCTACCCTGGGATCCCGACTCAGGATATGACTTGAAACAGTGCACTCTTTGCTGAAATGCAGCACTGCTTTGGGATATTGTGTTGCATTAACCTGCATCAGAACGAATACAAAGTGATATCCCCATGCACTCCAGTGAAATGCCCCCCCCAAACAACTGGTACCAACAACTGTGTGCATTCTTCCTGCATGGGATTGTCATGACTCACTCTGCATAATCTTTCCATAATCATCACAAAATAATTAAATGCCAACGCTACGTCAGGTCGCACTTTGACCATCAACATTTGTGGTCAAAGTCCAACATTTGTCATCACAAGACTGCTCTGGTGGAGCAAATAACTGGAAGTGCAAAAAACCAAAATTATATATGCATGAAACAGTTTATAAGCACTGTGTTTGCGGAGTTTTATATATGTATTTAAATATGTGTAACAATTTGTCATAATTGATCATACACAGCCATGATGATGCCTCAGGCTCCCATGCCTGCTCCTGCTGCTGACCCCATGCAGATGGCAGCAGCAACGCAACAGGCTCTAATCAACCAGCAAGCCCTTCTCATGGTCAGCACTATGATGATCATTTTGTTCACATCCTTTATCACCCCTTCATCCCTCGTAAGGCCAAAGTTTAAATTTCTCCCCTGTCCTCTCAGGCCCAGCAGATGACCATGCAGGCAATGACTCTGTCCCAGCAGCAGGCACAGGAGCAGCAGAAGAAGGAGCAGGAGAGACTGAAGAGGGAGGAACAAAGGCAGAGGGAACAGGAAAGAAGGCAGGAGGATGAGAGGGAACGGAGGCGTAGATCAGAACGGCGTTCTAAGGACCGTTCAAGTTCACCTCCTCCTCAGTCTCGCTCACCCCCACCTGTCCAGTCCAAAGCATCTGCGCCTAAAATCACCCAAAACTACAGTCAGCCTGAGGCAGAGGTATTTATATTAAAAAAAAAAAATAATAATATATATATATTATATATATAATATATATATATATTTATATATATATATATATATATATATATATATTATTTATATATATATATATATATATATTGTAATGTTTATAGCATATTGTGTGAGCAACTACTTTTCAAAACACTGTCAGTGTGGTACTTGTATTCAGTTGGTTACTTGCTGTGACATTTTTTAAAAAAATCCTTGCCCCCTTGAATTTCTGAGCATTACTGCCCACTCCCACTTTCCCTCTCTGTCACATCCACCCGCTCCCGCAATATTTGTATCCAGTCCTGCCCACACCCACAGACTCATAGTTTTCACATGGCGTCAGAGCTAGGGGGATGCATCCACCTAGAGGGAAAAACAGTACTGCAGTCCTTTGCACTCCTTTGCCATCAATCACAGTTTAACAAACCGCCAGATAGTTGCTGTGCTGTCGAATGCACAAATCTACATTTATTTACAGCTGCCAGAAGAGCGTAAAGTATTGCGCCAACACACCTCTCCTAACCCCACCTTAGGGAATGACCTAATCACACCAATCCCTGCTTCTCCACAGTAACCCCGCCTGCATTTTAAACTGTAGGAATGATTCACTGACATTGTGAAAACTTTACTGTTATGACACAACATTAAAGTGACAAATGAATACTTTTCTGGTCCTACACTGTAAATGTCAAAATGAACAAAACATAATTTTTCCATGTGGTAGTTTATTTGAGCTAGTTATGTACTGCTTTCCTTTGCTTTAACTATGAACTGTTTCTTGTTCTTTACCTCCTACATGGCAGCATTGTTTGCCCGTCCAGACTGAAATTACAGGTAGCTGTCCGTACTTTGAAACTGTTGATCCTGGGAGCAGTGTAATGTGAGGGATTCTCTACAACATACGCATAGATGTGACTGAACTGGAGCTCGCAGATTGTTAATCAAAAATCCCCCCAAAATTTTTAGTGTACAATCTTTTATAAATGACTTGCAAATACATACATATTATTCAATTGAAATGATGACTGACTTGTTTCTGAAAACAGCTGGTCAATACACTTACAACGTAGGATACAGACAGTGTTTGCTTTAGTCTTTCAATTTGGATTTTTTACCTCAAACTCTGTGAATGTGAAACAATAGTGTCATGTCATTATGCACTTCTTTCTCCTTATCATTTAAATGTTACTTTTACAGCCAGAAACAGAAGTAAACTTAGATGCAGATGAGCTATACTCTGTCAAAGATAAGAGGGACTTCTTCCAGAAGATTGGTGAGTTCAACAGCAAAATGTTCTTTCTTGCTCAAATGACTTAATATCATTCACAAGATATATGTTTGACAGATTATTCAAGTCATGTATAACATTTATAAATTTCTGCAATAACCTTTTCCCTTTCACCACGCTTTTATCTCTAATGTATTGGTCAGATTCATGCCCAAGAATTTTTCTTGATTCCATATTTTCTTGAATGCTTGATTCATGACTTTGTAAAGCCAGGGGTTTAGCCTATTGTTTATTTTTGTTAAGAAGGTCCTCAAGTCAAAATATACAAATTAAATGATTTTAGGCTGCAATCTTTATGGAGTTGATTTTGACTAGTCGGTCCATGTTGTGATGTTTTTATGTTTTACAGGAGGTTTAAATATTGTTTTTCTATTTATAGAATTCAATTTGCATCTTCAGTGATTGCTCCTGTAGTGTTTTTTTTTAAGTCATGGTTTTTCTTAATCCCATTTTCTTGTGCTGTCCTACAGCCACTCAGCCCAACCCTAAAGACCCTAAAACCCTAAAGACACGTCAAGCCCCAAGCACAACCAGACAGCAACAGCACTCACCTCCATTAACTTCTCCTTTGCCCCCACCTGTAGCAGCTAAGCCAGAAGGTAAGAGGATTTTACAAGTTCAAGGGTTCTCTGAACTGATCCTTCCTCTAAAAAGCTCATTTTAATTTAGATCATTTAGGGTAATCTCCAAACTAACTACCAAATAAATGGTAAAATGATAGCAAATAATAATATTTTGTACCAAAAACATTATGGATTCAAGTCTTTTTACACGTGAAAGTCTGAGCCAAGGTTTATAGAATAGAATAGAATAGAATAGAATAGCCTTTATTGTCATTGTACAGAGTACAACGAAATTGGAGTGCCACTCCCTTGGTGCAAGATTCAATAATAAATATAAATGTAAAATATAAAAAGTACAAAAAAACAATCGTAAGTACTCAAACAATAGTATGTACAATATATACAGGATAGCAGCATTAATATAATGACAGTGACGGTATGGAATAGGTTCAATTGTTTTTGTGCTTATTTACTACGGTGATAGCTCTGGGAAAGAAGCTATCCCTGAATCTGTTTGTCCTGGTTTTATGTGACCTGTACCGTCGGCCTGACGGTAATAGTTCAAACAGTTGGTTGCTGGGGTGAGAGTGGTCCTTGATGATATTGCCAGCTCTGCTGAGGTACCGAGAGTTTGCAGTGACCTCCAGGCTGGGCAGAGAGCAGCCAGTGATCTTCTGGGCTGTGTTGATGACCCTCTGCAGTACTTTCCTGTCCGCAGCTGAGCACCCTGCATACCATGTTGTTATGCCGTACGTTAGGATGCTCTCTATGGTGGCTCTGTAAAATGTCACCAGCAGCCTCTCCTCCAGGTTGTTCCTCCTGAGCACTCTCAGAAAGTGGAGACGCTGCTGGGCCTTTTTAACCACCGCCGTGGTATTTGCAGTCCAGGAGAGGTCATCAGATATCTGCACGCCCAGAAACCTCATGGAGTGTACCCTCTCCACACAGCTCCCGTGAATGTAAAGTGGGGCCGGGTCTGCTCTGCCCTTCCTGAAGTCCAAGATAAGTTCTTTAGTTTTCGTGGTGTTCAGTTGGAGGTTGTTAACTGAACACCACTCAGTCAGTCTGTTGACCTCATCTCTGTAGTCCGACTCATCCCCCCTTGAGATGAGTCCAACCACTGTGGTGTCATCCGCGAACTTTATGATGGTGTTTGAGAGATGGGTAGGGGAGCAGTCGGATGTGTAGAGCGTAAACAGGAGGGGACTCAAAACACATCCTTGTGGAGACCCGGTGCTGAGTGTGATGGTGCTGGACCGGTGGGGGCCGAGTCTGACAGACTGTGGTCTATTTGTCAGGAAGTCCTTGATCCAGAGGCAGATGGGGGTGGAGAGTCCCAGGTGAGACAGTTTCTGGACCAGGATCTCCGGGATGATATGATTGAATGCTGAGCTGAAGTCCAGAAAGAGCATTCTCACATAGCTTCCTCGGTGCTCCAGGTGACTCAGCGCAGTGTGGAGCGCTATGGTGATAGCGTCCTCGGTGGATCGATTTGTCCTGTAGGCAAATTGGTGGGGGTCCAGAGTGGGAGGCAGACCGGCCCTGATGTGCTGACAGACCAGTCTCTCAAAGCACTTCATCACTACAGGCGTAAGTGCAACAGGCCTGTAGTCATTTGGGCTGACCACAGCTGTCTTCTTGGCGATGGGGATGATGGTGGAGGTTTTGAGGCAGGGCGGGACGGTGTTTGATGACAAGGAAAGGTTGAAGATTTTAGTGAAGACTTATGTTGTTTGCATGTTACATTGTTTGTTTTTAATTTTGCTTAAGCATTTTTATCATGCAGCTAAGAACTTGACATAACATACCATTATTCTTACATTATTTACTATTTGGGCTACCTCTCCTTATATGCAACAGTGTTACAATACTGCTGTTTCTTTTCTAATCAGGATTCTTTGCTCTCCTGTACACTTTCATTTGAACTTTTTACAGTATTGTTGCAGCATATTTTAATTACAAACTCTAACTCCTCCTTCACTGATGTGTTACTGTAATTCATTGTTCCTGTCAATAGCTTCAGTGATGAACTTTCATACTTAATGAAAATTGGCCAAAATACTGAACCATCAAAGAAAGTGGGTTCGGTTCAGATAATAGTCCGAGCCAAAAACTTACATGTGAAAAGATCCGTAATACAATCTGCTGCTAATGACTTGGTAACTGATGGCACAGGGCATCTTTACTGCAGAATTCTGACCTCAGCAGGCTGTTTTGGTGCCACTATGGATCAGCAGCATATTAGGAAGGCTTGCTAGTGTTTATATCTTACATTTCCTGCGTTTTGTCTCCCATAGTGAAACATCCACAAAGCCCACCTGCAAGGGAAGTTGACCCCCCAAAAGAAAAACCAACCCCAACTCCCCTCACTAAGCCTCAACCTGAACCCACTTCCAACATTCGGGAAATCATCAAACAGTTCAACAGCCGACCACAACCAGAACCCGAACCCTTTCAGCCCGTCAGGTCTGAGCACTTCATCCTCTGTGTACACATTTCCATTAAAGCCTGAAATTGAAGTTTCCTTTAATCATCTGGATACTGCTTGAGCATTCTTTATATCTTACATGTGATGAAAAACTACCAAAGATGAATCAGCATAAATGTTGGGGGGAAAATGGAAAGGCATTTTAGATCGTCAGAGGTTTGAGTATCACTTTAAACATAATTGGAGCTTTCACCAAATTTTGGTGAATGTGTCCAGTTTGCAGCCAGTCACATGGCTTTCCTGACCAATTCAGTCTGTTGATGTCGCCAGCTCTGATGTTACTCCTCTAACAGACCATAGGAGGTACATTGCACTCTCTAATAGACTGAGAGAAAATCCCTGACATTTTGCTGTTCACTTGCATCTCTGTGTCCTAAGGACATAGAGCCAGTTTATTCCCTTTTTGTGTACAGACTCAGGTTGTAAAAGGGTCACCATCCCAGGTCCTTAGAACTTTGGGGATGATGTCATCGGGGACTGCAGCCTTGCTCTCGTGTAGTTTCTCCTGCTGTCACTTAACCTAGCCAAAAATTACAATAGGGAAGGGGTTCATTTTATGGCGAAGTTGAGGAAAAGGGAAAAGCACTGAAAGTAGTAGAAGTTTATGGAATCCAGGATGTGTGATGGAGGAAGCACCACAATGGTATAAACTAACCTAACCCTGTTAAAGATATTATTTAGCTCTTTTGTTCTCTGCAGATTGCCCACTGGTTGTCCGTCTCCCACCTTACACACAGTGGTTTTCTTCTTCCCACTCTATAGCATTGGTGGTGATGTTAGGCCTCCTGCTCTCTTTGTTTGTACGCCAGCATTAATTATGAGTCAGAGATTTAGGTATCTTTTCCCTGGAATTTAAAAAAAAAAATGTAAAACTAATGTTTAAATGTTTTTTTTGTTTCCTTTTATCAGATTTTACATCTTAAGCTAGCTCGTTTTACTCATATTCTATCAGTTCATAATAAAACTTGTTGAGAGCGTGCATGTAAATGAAACCTTAATAGAATTGTCTTGTTTTCTACATATCGTTTTTGTCCTCTTTGCAGACATCCTGCAAAATCATTTGTAAAGAAGAGTAACCCCAAAGAGGAAGCTCTGGCTAAGCTTAAAAACAAAGCACCAGTGGCACAACAGAAGGTCAGAATACAAACAAATAACTAGAAATCTTTTTTGTTTGTTTATGCAATTACACTCTTAATTAGGTAATTCTTTAAAACAGTTTGACATCCTTCCTGTATGTAGAAACAGTGGGTGCCTCCTCCACCCCCTTCTCCAAAGACCCGTTCACCACAGAAATCTCCACCATCAACAAGGGGTCGCAGAGTCATCTCCAACAGCATGAGACAGAAACAGCGCTCCCTGGAGGACCTGTTCAGCTCCCAGCAGCCCCAGCACCCTCCTCCTTCTCCCCCTGACTCCCCACCACCTTCCCCAGGCTTTCAGGACATCCCTGAGCCACCATCAATGGCTGCTCCATCAATAAGTGGGTGTCCCCTGACTTCATGTTTCCCCATACATCAGCATTATTCTGTGACATATTTGGCTGATAAATAGCATCGGCCGACAACAGTTCTATATGCCCTCATATAGCTGAGGGTATGTATCTTTGTCAGTAACTTTAGTTTACTGTGTATTAACTATAGATGATGATATGCCAGAGGACGAAGGCATTCAGTCCAAACTCCACCGCTTCTCTGCTGGGGTTTACTTCTCGTACTACAACATGCCAGGAAAACTGTTCCTGCGAAAAGAAGTAAGATTTGCATGCACACAAAAACAATTAGGAGGTTCACTTAAATGGGTACTGTTTTGGGTCCTTCTTACTATTGTGAAGGACCCATCAAATAGGGATGCAGTGGGTTTTGTGGAAACAAGATTGCTATAAGAGGAGAAACTCCTTTCTTGAAAGACCAAGGTCTTTCATAAAATTAAATTTTGTTTCTGCCAAATCACAAGCGCCTTCAGGCAGTTGCCTCAAGGTGTTTAAGGTAAAACGCAGTAATACAGAAAAAAAACAACAACTAAATTGCCCCCTTTAACCAAACACTTCACGACAGTGGAAGGGAAAAACTTCCTTTAAACAGGAAGAAATCTTCAGCTGAACCGAAATTAAGGTGGGGGTGATGAACGGAAGACAGGACAAAATAATCAATGTGCAAGAGAGTCAGACATTTATAATAACTACTGAAAATATAGAGTGGTGTGTAAGCACAAAAAACACTGAGTGCAGTAAGGTAGCCGCCAGCAGACTAGGCCTATTACAGTGTAACTATGGGAGGATTAGGGTCCCCTGATCCAGACCTGCTTTATCAAAAAGGAAAGTTTAAGCCTAATGTTGAAAGCAGAAGAGTCTGTCTGGCTCCTGAATAGTAGCTGGTTCCACAGAAGATGGGCCTAAAAGCTGAAGGCTCTGCCTCCCATTCTACTTACCATTCTTGTTGTTCTTAGGAACCACAAGTAAGCCAGCAGTCTGACAACTGCTGTCATTACGCTCACTGCACAATTCTGGAGCAATTGAACACATTTGCGTTTTTTAAGAAAGCCAGAAAATAATTGTTATAGCAGTCCAGCCTAAAAGTAAAAAATGTGTTAATATTTAAGCGGACAATGTGTTACGGCCGAGAGGGCCAGGCTGTGGGTGTGGACTCAAATGCAGACACAGAGGGAGGCAAAACGGGCGTGAACACAGTGCTTTATTTACAGTGCCTAGTTAACTTACAAAGCAGGAAACTATGAATGCTATGAACTGAGAACCATGAGGTCAAACTATGAACATGAAACTCTGAGTGCTATGACTAGGTGCTAGATTTCATGGATGGATCCGGGGAATGGAAAAAGGGGCAGCGGCTTGGATGGAAGTACACAGTCACTATAATGAGAGGAGACAAGTAGTCAGTGGCAGTCTAGTGAATCACAGCTGAAGGATTAGACTATGGTGGTTAGGGCTTACGTGTTGCAGGTTCAAGTGTCATGCGAGGAGGGGGTGTCCAAGGGGTTCTGGGTGAGGAGTGTCCAGAATATACTTGGAGTGAGGGACTTGGCAGGGAGGCAGGCAGGTGTAGTCCAATGATGGAAAGGAAGCAACCAGATGACAGAACCAGCGTCCAGGCGGAGATGTGAGTAGTTTAGTTTGGGAAGTGCGACTGCCAGGTGGGTCGTGAGTTAGCAGAAGATCTGGTCTGTTGTGAATGCTGGTCTTATATGCTGGTGACTTGATTGGAACCAGGTGTGGAAGCTGATTGGAGTCTCTGCCTGAAGGTGGAGCCTCTTGCCCTATGACAGCTGGGATAGGATCCAGCACCCCCCCCCCGCGACCCTGAAAAGGATAAGCGGAAGCGAATGGATGGATGGATGTTGTTGTAAGTCCATGTTAGTAACTGCAAGTTTTATGTGCAGGTTTTTTACCCCAGAGAGATGTTTAACCAGCCCTATATTCTTAATCTGTTGTGTGAACAGGTCTGTATATTTCTTTTGTTCATCTATATATCTGATAGACATGGTAGACACACAGAGTTTGGAATTCTGTAATACTCTATTTTTACTTTTTTTTTTTTTTAGATAATCAAGGACACTTACTCTGACAGCTGCGAGAAGATCAGCAAAGAGGAGAGAAGGAAGATGAAAGATCTGCTGGGTAAGATTTTGACAGTTTATCATAAACCTTAATGCGACAATGCTGCTTTTCCAATCATTATCCGCCAGTGGCTTGAAAGAATATGACTCAGTTACACCATTTTTGCCACCCACAATAGCAAATTTCAACATAGGAACAACTATAAACACCATCCAGGACAACAACATGAAGAAGAGGATTGTCATTGCAGCTCGAGACAACTGGGAAAACTACTTTACTCGTCTGTTCCCTGTGAAGGTGAGCAGACCAAAAAAAAATCAAAGTAAAAAACATCCAAACTGTACTGTCCGTTCTGTGATCAGTCGAGTTCGGTTGCTGCTTCTCTGAGCTTTACTGCTCTTTGTGTGTTTAGCCAGCTGTATTCTACAATATACACTCTTCCACACCTTTATTTAGTATAACTATTCAAAAACAGGTACAGATTCAGGTTATTCTATCTAAGCAACCAATCAAATATTAGCAACTCATGTAGGGGTCCAAGAGGACCAAGAGGTCCTGCAGATATTTCAACATATATTTATATATGTTTTAATATTTCAGTAGCTGCAAATCTACCAGGATTTTCCCACACAGCCTTTGTCAATCACACACAGTTTTGTATGTGATTAAGATAAGATCTTATTCTAGCAGTCAGCCTCATTGATCATATGAATAGGGCATCTAACTAGCCAGAAATTTAAGGTCATCCAGGTCGTCATGTGTTCAAGAAATTCCTGCAGTTTAACTACTTTGGTGTGTGTTATCTGGCTTCATGGACAGATAAAGCTGGGTATCGTCTGCAAAGCAATGAAAACTTATGCTGTGCCTTCCAATTATACTCCATGTAATTAGCTACATTAAAAACGTAATTAGTCCTAGCACTAAACCCTTGGATTTCCATAATTAACATTTATGTGTGAAGAGGACTTCCCTGTTACATGAACAAATTGGAGTCTGTTTGATAGATATGATTCAAACGGATGCAGCACAGACAGATTATGTGTCAAACTGCACAGAAAAGTTGTCCGTTTGGTGATATTGGTTGTTGTTTTGACACATTATATTTGAAACGATCTCCCTCTTCAAACAGTTTATTTTTGCGCCCCTTCCTTAGTATTTAGTAGATCCTGAAGTACTGCAACCACAACGTTACTGGCATCTGTATGCATAACACATGGATGGGATTGTGTTGGGTGTGCGCTTCCACAGGCCCCGCTGGTTTAGAGACTTATTCCTATTAACGAAGTAAAGAAGCAAGACGAACAGTTTTAACCGGCTTTTCACATGCTAGCACGGGAAGGATCTCAGAGCAGCCCTTCTGCCCTTGGTCTCAGACCACTTTGAAGAAAGAGCTTCCCCTGCAGCCTTTTATTCTGTGACACAGTTTACACAAACACCCATAGTAATTGAACTAAGATTTACAAATTTAAGTAACACAATTACAACATTTAACAATTTCAACCTAACAGATTGGATGGGGAAAAATGTGTGTAGAGTATGCAGGGTTCACCATGAGGTAATATTACTCTGATTGGTTGAGTATCTCCATGGTATCAGCTGGAAGATTGCACCATATGAAAAATAAGATTGTCAATTGATAAATTCAGATTCAACATTACTCTGGATTGTTTCTGCCCATTTTGATGTTTTTATTATAATAACATATACAGTATGTTCAGGGGTATGTGATTGAGATATTGGGTCTTGATTGAGACACTAAAGTCATGAGCTGTGTAGTTTAAAGTGCAATACAGTAGAATCTATTGCACTTTACACTTCTTACAGATATTTATTTGCAAGCATCTCCTGTTTGTACGCAGCCAGACAGTGGGGATGCCCAGGTGTTGGGTGTGTCTCATCGCGGGATTCGTCTCCTTAAGATGGTGAGGGCATTGGGGATAAACCCCAAACATCTCCGGCTACTCAGAGGTTACAGGTAAGCATTTGCATGCACAAATTCACAGAGTAAGGGTATTTATTTCAAATACTTTCTCACTGTGTATGTACATTCTACATACTATCCATTTTTAATATTAAAATAAAAAATCTCATCTGGATCCATAATATACATGCTAAATAAATGATATAAACGTAATTATCTCTACGTAAAGTTCATTATTTATTATCCTAAAACAGTCATTCTCAAACTGCAGGCTCCCTCTAGTGGTACACAGGAAGTCTCTGAAAAATATTTAAGATTAAATAATTATACCATCTTCTGACTGAGGGATTTCTGAAAAATTAAAATGTACAGCTCGGCCACATACGCTTTTTTTTCCACTCGATAAAAGTTAACGTAAGGATTCCCGATGGTTAGGGACAAATGCAATCACATGGCAGGATGCTGTAAACAGACCAAACTTCAGTCAGGAGAACAACTGAGATAATCCATCCACAATATGAGGTTAGTCATTAATATACTGCTGCATGGGCTGGGCTGTAGTTAGATCGTAAGGGTTTAAAAACTGGGCTTTAAAATGAATAGTGGTAATAAAATCTGAGAGAGGCCGACAGTGATCACTGCCTTTTTTTAGGGGCTTGTTCAGATTAAATAGAACAAGATACAAAGCATTAAAACATGTTAAAAACACAACAGCCTTAATAAACACAGTAGTTTGGACCCGGAAGCAGGGTTATACGTCATCACTTAAAGACCAGACATCCCACCTACAGTTGTTATTATTATCATTTGTCACATCCTGTTTATGACAATTAAAATGAATAACATTCATATAAGAAATAAAATTGTCTCATGTAAACTGGATATGGTTTTAAATAGGCCTATACTACTGTACTTTTATGTCGATCATAAGTTCATAAGTTCCATAACTTTAAAAGCGATATATTTTATGAGGTGGTACTTGTTATGAAAAGTTTGAGAATCACTGTCCTAAAATATTATTTATTTATTTATCATCCTCATTAGCAAAATATGCCAGCCTGACCTGGAACTGCCCCCTAAATTGGCCAACACCACCTCTCCCCCTGCAGCTCAGCGAAAAACACACCTCATGGCCATGAAAACAAACATTGTTAACTTTGCCTGTCAGTCGTTTTCATAATGTGGCTTTCAAGTACAGTCCAAAGTTCACGCTCCCAAGATATCAGCAGCTATATTGTTCCACTGTTTTCATCAGCTAGATTAAGTTGCTATGGTAATAACTACAGTGGGGCAAAAAAGTATTTAGTCAGCCACCGATTGTGCAAGTTCCCCCACCTAAAATGATGACAGAGGTCAGTAATTTGCACCAGAGGTACACTTCAACTGTGAGAGACAGAATGTGAAAAAAAAATCCATGAATCCACATGGTAGGATTTGTAAAGAATTTATTCGTAAATCAGGGTGGAAAATAAGTATTTGGTCAATAACAAAAATACAACTCAATACTTTGTAACATAACCTTTGTTGGCAATAACAGAGGTCAAACGTTTACTATAGGTCTTTACCAGGTTTGCACACACAGTAGCTGGTATTTTGGCCCATTCCTCCATGCAGATCTTCTCGAGAGCAGTGATGTTTTGGGGCTGTCGCCGAGCAACACGGACTTTCAACTCCCGCCACAGATTTTCTATGGGGTTGAGGTCTGGAGACTGGCTAGGCCACTCCAGGACTTTCAAATGCTTCTTACGGAGCCACTCCTTTGTTGCCCGGGCGGTGTGTTTTGGATCATTGTCATGTTGGAAGACCCAGCCTCGTTTCATCTTCAAAGTTCTCACTGATGGAAGGAGGTTTTGGCTCAAAATCTCACGATACATGGCCCCATTCATTCTGTCCTTAACACGGATCAGTCGTCCTGTCCCCTTGGCAGAAAAACAGCCCCATAGCATGATGTTTCCACCCCCATGCTTCACAGTAGGTATGGTGTTCTTGGGATGCAACTCAGTATTCTTCTTCCTCCAAACACGACGAGTTGAGTTTATACCAAAAAGTTCTACTTTGGTTTCATCTGACCACATGACATTCTCCCAATCCTCTGCTGTATCATCCATGTGCTCTCTGGCAAACTTCAGACGGGCCTGGACATGCACTGGCTTCAGCAGCGGAACACGTCTGGCACTGCGGGATTTGATTCCCTGCCGTTGTAGTGTGTTACTGATGGTGACCTTTGTTACTTTGGTCCCAGCTCTCTGCAGGTCATTCACCAGGTCCCCCCGTGTGGTTCTGGGATCTTTGCTCACCGTTCTCATGATCATTTTGACCCCACGGGATGAGATCTTGCGTGGAGCCCCAGATCGAGGGAGATTATCAGTGGTCTTGTATGTCTTCCATTTTCTGATGATTGCTCCCACAGTTGATTTTTTCACACCAAGCTGCTTGCCTATTGTAGATTCACTCTTCCCAGTCTGGTGCAGGTCTACAATACTTTTCCTGGTGTCCTTCGAAAGCTCTTTGGTCTTGGCCATGGCGGAGTTTGGAGTCTGACTGTTTGAGGCTGTGGACAGGTGTCTTTTATACAGATGATGAGTTCAAACAGGTGCCATTCATACAGGTAACGAGTGGGGGACAGAAAAGCTTCTTACAGAAGACGTTACAGGTCTGTGAGAGCCAGAGATTTTCCTTGTTTGAGGTGACCAAATACTTATTTTCCACCCTAATTTACGAATAAATTCTTTACAAATCCTACCATGTGAATTCATGGATTTTTTTTCACATTCTGTCTCTCACAGTTGAAGTGTACCTCTGGTGCAAATTACTGACCTCTGTCATCATTTTAAGTGGGGGAACTTGCACAATCGGTGGCTGACTAAATACTTTTTTGCCCCACTGTATCACAGGTCTGGTGTGCTATTCCTTATGGACGTTTTTGATACATCTTTGATATTTTAATTCATTGTTGCTGTTGGTTATTGCATTAAATGTTAACGTGGGTCTTCATGAATAAAGTTTTGCAGAGGTGCTGTCAGCTGAACTTCAGGGTGAAGACACAGTGGCACTGAAGCTGAAGAGTGAAAAACTGGTGTTGCAGTCACGCAGGGCTCCTCAGATCATTGCTATGATTCAGTCATTCATCCAGGAACTCATCAAGGTACTCTTTTTATAATCATAGTTCATTCCATGGTCTATAATTTTAAAGGTTTTCAGCTTATATTCACAGTCTCCTTGTCTTTAGAGCCTCTTTAATTTTAGTTCATCTCTCACTCCTCCCTTTAGGACTCAAACCATGTAGTTGCCCTGAAGAGTTTTGTAACAGATGACAAGAGTCTACTCAGCTTCAATAAGGGTGATATAATCAAACTGCTGCCAATGGAAGGGCTAGAGCCAGGTAAAGTCATGACTTGAATTGTAGTCATATGTTTATGTTAGTTACTAAGACGAATATTATTTTCATTGTTTCCAGTCTAATTAGATTTGTCTGTTTCACCAGGCTGGCGTTTTGGCAACAAGGGAGGACGTTCTGGTCTTTTTCCAGAAGACCTCACCAAGCCATCTGCAGCCCCAGACTACCACTGTCTCAATCTAAACCACAGAGATGAGAAGAGGAAAAGCATGAGGAAGACTCTCATCAACAAACACATGGGCAGCAGTAATTCAAAGCAGCCTGGAAGAGAGGCTTCACCCCACGGTTTGGTGCATGGATCTCTCCAGAGATCACAACAGAGCTCAATGCAGGGCTCAGTCCTCAACTTAGAGGTGAACTCACCGATGGCTGACTTTGCCATGAAGTACTTCAGGTAGGATAAAAGTATGCTAAGTATTATTGTGAACTATGCTGAAGTGGTTTGGGGTCATATAACATGGAAAGTATAACTTTGTTCCACCCTTCTTTGTTTATCGAAGACTGGGGACAACAGGTCTGCCAGCCAACGGAAGGAATTTTTCACAAGTGATTGAATACACAGAGGTAAGTGTTGCAGTCCCTCTGATGTCATATGACCACATGTTTTAGTGCGAAATTAGTTAGATCTAATGCTATAACCAATAGTTAATGCACATCTATAATAGATGCCTTCCTGCAGTAAAATATGCCTTGTAATCTCTGAAAATAGAATAGAATAGCTTTATTATCTACATCAATGGAAAATTGTCTTTCATTCACCAAGCCATGAACAAATTAGTCAAATCACTTTATATCATCGCACATTCATACATACACATACAAATACAACAGAACAAACACACATCACAGCATGCCATTGTTCAGTATACTGATTGGTCTTGGGACAAGGGCTGGACTGGGACAAAAAATCGGCCCGGGCATTTTGACTAGAAACCGGCCCACCAGGTATTACAGGAAAAACCATAAAGCCTTTGAATGAAAACAAACGCTGTTGTCACAGTGATGTACACTGTCTTGTTGGTATATATGTATCAATCTAATAAACCTAAACCTACACCATCCTTCCTATTCTGGTATTCAAAACAGTACCTGAAAGTAGACTGCTTGGTCGAGTTAACCTCCTGAACTATCTACAACACATGGTGAAAACCTGAAATTAAGACAGAGAAGACTAGAGGTGAGACATGATCATTACTGATTACTGATGACAGATTTAGATATATTTTCATAAACCATTCATTTGCCACATCAATAAACAGCATGGCAGGGCAAAATATTTTTTCTAACATGGCAACCTTTAAAAAGTGAAAGGAGACAGAAAGACAGGTGAGAAAGAATAAAACTTAATTGACTTTTTGATGGCATTTTACACACAGTACTGGTACAGAATCTAGAAAATGTGGGAAAATACTGGCATCATATACAGTACTTAGCTACTTCTGAAGAAATTATGATGGGACCCTAAAAAAAATTACTATGTACAATAATGGATTTCTATACATTTTACATCAGATGAAAACGTTTGTTGTAAGATTCAGATAATTATTTTTAAAAGCAGACATTTTAAATGAGAATAAGAAAGAAAAGTATTTCTTTGTGCCCCCCTTTCCCTGTTAATGCCCTACCTGCCCCTGGCAAAACTTTGCTAGACCCGCCCCTGCACAGTTACCAGCTGTCAGCTACTTAGAAAAAGGATCCTGGTGTTATTTGTCTCTCAGAAACAGTTCATAACTTCCCTTCAACTCATTCATGTCACCTAAAAGGTAAACCTGTTTCTCCATCACCTGTTCAGCTCTGATGATCCAGTAAGGACATCTCCTGGTTTCATCTTCATGTTTCCCTCTCACCAGATAACCAAACCATATCATGACCAGCAGCTTTACAGCTGTGGCTCCAGCAAACATCAGCTGATACTAGAAATTAATATTAAATAAATTCTAACAACAGCTGATCAAGCTTAAACGTGCTGCTGTTGTTTAGCGCGACATCCGCTGGTTTCCTCTTTCTGGCGCAAAGTGAGCGATAAACAACACGAGAGAAAAGCCGATCAGCTGATCACCAGTGTTGGTCAAGTTACTTGAAAAAAGTAATCAGTAACTAATTACTGATTACTTCCCCCAAAAAGTAATCCCGTTACTTTACTGATTACTTATTTTCAAAAGTAATTAATTACTTAGTTACTTAGTTACTTTTTAAAAACACGATTTACAACCTGAAGAGGTGATAAAGCGATAGATCTTTCAGCCCAATTCTACTTTTTCTACATAATCCATCATACAAAATGTAATCAAATGGAAAAGTCTTTTTTTTAACTTGTTTTATCAGTTTTAATCTTTTAACTTTATGCATCAAGCAAAAATTTAATTATATGCAACATTCTCTGACTTGAATAAATTAGTTTAACATTTAAACCTATTTTCTGCACATTCCAGCACATAAAATAAAATATTTTTTGTGTTTACACTCAGTCTTTCAAATAGATGCAAGTAAAACACAGCAGAAAATAAATAAAGTCAAAGACTCAGCGGTCCTGTTGCTCTATTTTCACCTGTAAAGCAGGAGTGGGTAGGCGGAGGTTTACCCTGGTGCAGGTGTGCCGCGGTTTCCGTGAGTTTCCCATTACGTCGTAGCTACTCGGTGCTTGTTGGAAGTTTAGGGGTTTTTTTCGCTGTAAAAAGAAGTTTTCTTCCCACGCACAGCGGACACTAATGTTTTTGTCACTTTTTATGGAATCAAACTCAAAGTAAGGTCAGTACTTCCACGCTTTAAACGCTGCACGCTCATACTCTCTCCCACATCGATATATGATCCATTGTTGATCTGCACACAGCTGTTGTCACTAACGGCGCACTCGCTTACGTCACTGTCATGAGACATTCTCGCAAAAAAATCACGGTTTTAGTAACGCAGTAACGCAGCGTTCCTACGGGAAAGTAACGGTAATCTAATTACCGTTTTTGCAATAGTAATCCCTTACTTTACTCGTTACTTGAAAAAAGTAATCAGTTAAAT
>NW_024583047.1:61510-86606 GCF_018398535.1 Haplochromis burtoni
GGCTATCGTAGGCGGAGCCTCGCGGAGTGATACGTACTCTGCTCTGTGTGTGTATGACCTCTTTTTAAGTTTTGTGGATATTCTACATGGTTATGCTGAGAATATGTCGGCCAGTTTCCACTGGAAATGCCTTTTGGTTAAACTGTCAGCGAGGAATTTGCATTTGCACTGTTAAAGTTTTATATAACTTTAATGCACATAAAAACAGCTGCTTGTTGAAGTGAAAATACATTTATGGTTTTTTGTTTTGTTTTTTTGCACAAATAAAGTTGTGGAGTTGTAAAGTGTTTTGTCTAGTGTCAATTATATCGTCAGTTATATCATTATCGCAAATTTTCAGATGTATATCGTGATAAATATTTTTGGTCATATCGCCCTGCTCTAGTGTTCACAGTCAGCAATGATAGATCAGACTTTCCTCAAAACGGCCCAATGATAAAGCTATACAACAGTTCTGATAATCGCTTTGTTTTTGATGGCCACAGTCGGGTTGCTATACCAGACTGAAACTGAACATAAGGATCAAGTTTATCAGTCAAGGTTACATAGCCACAACGTTTTGGAAAGACTTTATCTCCAAAGCCTCTTAACATCCTAATAACAATCTCTGATTAACTTTCTTGCAAATAGAGTCAATATTAACCATGAAATTAAATGATGTATGTTCTCAAATATTTAAAGCTATTAATGATTTTCTTTCATTTAGAAATGCAATCTTTCTCTTACTGAGACAAACCTTGAGCTCTTTTGTCAGCCACAGCTTATTATTTGTGAACATAGTAAATTTTCTAGTTTGAATCACAGATTTCTCATGAAATTGTATATATGATGTAATGCATCAGTTAATTCATGTGGATCGTTAATTGTGTCAAAGAAGTTTGTTACTTCAAAACAGTGTCTTAATCTTCTGAAGGGACGAGAAGTAATTGACACATAATTTT
The DNA here is from genome assembly GCF_018398535.1 of Haplochromis burtoni. Classification (NCBI taxonomy): domain Eukaryota; kingdom Metazoa; phylum Chordata; class Actinopteri; order Cichliformes; family Cichlidae; genus Haplochromis; species Haplochromis burtoni. The sequence goes on from NW_024583047.1 coordinate 62,452, forward strand.
AACAAATAAAATAGATATGATCTAGAATCATCACACCTAGTTCTATCCAGAATCAACAAATTCTTTGGCGTTGTCCACTCCAAAGCGATCGATGGCTCTAAAACTGAGGGATATTATAGAGACTTTGTGTGGATCAAATGAGTAACTCCCATGCTTTGGCAAAAATAACTGTTGAACATGATGAATTCAGACTGTATGGCATTTCCAAGATGTTTATTATACATATTTGAATCTAGTCAGTGTTAATGAAGCTTTGTGAAATAATAAAACTAAAAGCTAACTGTGATGTGTGTCTTTTTCACACAGACTCCCATCCAGGAATCTCTCATTCTCTATAATGACCCTGAAATCAAGGAGTTATCTATTCAGTGTTTCACAAGTGAGTGTACCCACAATAACACATGGTATTATACATTGAAACTTTTTTTCTGTTCTTTCTTCATCCACGCATTTGTCTGTCCTTTCAGACATGATGGAGTACATGGGAGACATGCCAATGAGGAAGAACAGCAGCCAGCCAGAGTGTCTGAGGCAGATTCTTCTGGTGAGTGCATATTCAAACAGTTTCTGTAAGTTGGGTGGACTTTTGTTTTAATAGTAATGACTCTCTCACTTCTGTTCAGCTAGGGAAGGAAAAGGAACTGCTGAGGGATGAAATATTCTGCCAGGTTATCAAGCAAACTACCAACAACCCAAAAAAGTAAGCCTATCAAAAGTAAAGAGTCTATTTAAAAGCCGTAAACTGCGATTGAACAGATTTGGGTTCTTAAAGAGATTTTTAATTTTTCAAATTTAACTTTTGTTTACAAATTGCACATTGACTGAGCTTGCATGAAGTTATGTGCTGTACTGTACTGTGCACATTCATACCTGTTCAGGCAGATTGTCCAGCACTGCCCTTTCTGCCACTTTCTGTTTTACTTAAGTAACATTGAATGGTAGGTGATTAAAGACTTACCATGATTTTCAGTAATCACGTCTTATGCTTTACCTACACTTATAACTGATGAGCTTTGATAATAGCTTAAATAACTGTGTTACATTATGATACATTTATTAATAAGTTTATTCAATGCATGCAATTTACTGATGTTACTTGAAGTTACTTTAACTTCTAATGTTTCTTTTCAACTACCATAACACTAGCAGTTATCATGTGCTGTATAACCCAGAAATCATCTTTTTAAGGTATTATTCTCAGGTATAAATAATATTATACATACTGAGTGTCACGGCGGTGGAACGGACTCAGGCGCAGACTGAGAAAGCACGGGTCAACAACTCTTTATTAATCACACTGGTGCGCTATATACACATGAAGGGGGGGTGGGGGGAAACACCAGGGTCCCGGGGATCAACAGGCTGGGGAGACAAACTTCTTCGCACTCGCTCTGCTCCTCGTCCAAAGTAATATAAATAATAAAAGCAATTCAAATGGTAAAGCAGGAATACAAACAAAGTAAGAGACTTCGGTAATATTGCTGTTTTGAGGATTATATTATGATAAAATTCCTTATTAATTAATGATTTCTGCAGGCCTAAAAGGAAAAATAACTTGCAATCCACATTCATAGAGAGATAAAGAAGGTTTTGTCTTTATCTTTTAGATGAAAATAAAGAAAGGTAAAGGCTTTAGGCAGTCTCTTGTACTTGTACTTGGGGCATGTACAGTTTCACACTACAGTTACATTACACCTCAATCTAAAGTGGGAAAAAAGTGCAGTGTCTCAGGCTCATCCCAACACAGCACTGACCTCACAAAGGTGAATGCCATGGCAGTTCACCTTATAGATACAGTAAGCCGAGGGAAATAATAAGTGCACATGCCTCCATCTTTTACATCTTCTACTTTTACATGTTTTGCAAGATTGTAATATATAAGAGCTAAAAAGAGAATAGTGCCATTTTATTATTTTTTATTTATTTATTATTTCTTTTAATTGGCTCTTTAGCATCATCTTTAGTGTTTAAAAATCCCTTACAGATTCAGGATCATTCATGCTTCTCACTTCCACTAACCGCTACATATCTGCAATAATTACAGTGCACTATTTACAAAAAAATTCAACGTTGATTTTTCTTTCTTTGATGTATTCTTTGCAATTATTATAATTATTATGATCTTGAATCTGCAGATCCAGCTGTTCCTTAGGTTGGCAACTACTCAGTGTGGTGGCTGGCTTTTTCCCTTGCTCTGCTACACTGCAGCCTTATATCACACGCTACCTCGATGACATCTCTCAGGATTATGTGCACCCATACCATGGTAGAGGAAGTTGTTTTGATGAGGAAAAAACTTATATGTCAATTTAATGTTTCAATAGCTTCTTCACTAATATGATGTCCTCCTCAGAACTGGCATCTTTGAGTCATGATAACCTCCAGCGCTCTCTTCGCTTTGGTGGTCGCCGCAATATCCCCTCATATCCCGAGATAGAAGCAATACTGGCAAGTTGACTTACTCACTCAAACAATACAAAGTTCTGATTGATCTGGCCTCATCATATAATAATGAATATTTCAGACTTTGCTCTCAGACTATAGACTTATTTGTGATTCTGACACTTTGTAAAAGTAGAATAAGATGCAGAGCTTTCAGCTATCAGGGCCAGCTCGGGCTTTTGGGAGACAGATGCCTTCTTTTCTTTTCTTTTAAGATTAAGCTTTCATTATATGAAAACTGTTATTTAGACTTTGATTAGGTGAATCATCCATTATTTAGGCTACTATTCATTTAGAGTGCTGGGGGAGTGCTTTTTTTGGACACTCCCTTTTTTCACTCCCCATGTGTTTATGCTCCAATATTGCATGTCATTAACTTTTGCTTAGTCTCTCTATGTGTTTATATGTTTTGTTCCATTTGTCGTTCTTGTTCTCTCTATGTTCTTTTTTTGTTTTTGTTTTTCTTCTCTTTCCGTTGACACCCAATCCAGCCACAGTAGATGACTGTGCCTCCTTGATACTGGCTCTGCCAGAGGTCTCTCCCTGTTCTTGGTTGTAGGGTCCTGACCCAGCTAAAAAAGAAAAGCCTTAAATGAACTGAATGTAATTAATTCAGCAGATCTCATTTTGAGTGTGTTTTCATTTTCTTCAGGCTGGCAAAACTTCTATCTATATTCCTATCCACCTGCCAGGAGGAGTGGAATTTCCCATACAAATAAAAAACTTCAGTGTAAGATTTATTTATACATATTTATTTATCCATCAGTAAAACCATCTTTATATTATTTATTATTAATATTCTATGCTGTAATTTTTATTGCTTCACATAGGTCACTGAAGATGTGGTAATGGAGTTGTGTAAAGAAATGGGCATCACCCAACTCAAAGAAATCAAAGAGTTCTCCATCCTTGTCATTAGACAACAAGGTAAACCAGAATAATGACATCTCTGTCTGACACAGAAAAAAAGTTCAACTCAAATTAAAGTACTGTGTCTTTAAAGCTATTATGTGCAAATATATCAAAACATCTGCAATCCTATTTCTAAAAGGTAATTTGTAAATCTTTGAAAAACTATACATAGCATATCACCTTCATGTATAAATATTTGTGCATGTATGTATAATATTAATAATATTAAAATTTGAAGAATTTTATTAAAATTAAAAGAAGGGTAGAACAGGCTCACATTTACTACTGTTGCTTACCTTTTTTTTTATTATTAAAATAATGTTTCATAATGCTTGTTTGTTTTCACTATATTAGTACCCACATGGTGCTTTTACTGTAAAGTCATGCAGGGCTCTAGACTAACTTTTTGCCATGGTTGCACTGGTGCGCCTAAAAATAAAATTTAGGCGCACCAGCACAAAAGTTAGGCGTACCCAAATTTTTTAACTGCATTACTTAACACCGCAGTTTTACATGTTCACGTTTTTTTGATTTGTAAATGATTAACTAACAACCTTTCAAAATGATTAACTTGACACCCCCTTTGCTGCCCAAATTAACAGCAGCTCCATCAGCCCCCATAGCAATGATTTTATCCAACCAGTTACTGCACTGGTCCCCAAGAGCAGCAAATGCTTTCTTTGAGGCAGCATCAATTCCTAAACAAATTTAAAAAAATACCATTTACTTATCAGATCAAGAGTTTACAATGCAGTCTTTTTCAGTTTGAGTTTCTATATTCATGTATTATTGCTATGTTTAATTTTCAATGACAAGAATATGCTAGATATGGTTAATTCAGTAACACGACGTAATATTATTAATCATATACATAGGCTACGTGACATGACATGGCTTACCTTGGGCATGGGCATGCTGGACCTCAATGTGTCCAATCAGTATATTCGCTGGTCTTCCTTTTTGCAAGATACGAGCGTACACAATGACACATTCTTTTGTGGCGATGTCTGTGTCTCCATCGATCAGGAAGGCCATGTATGTACTGTTCGCAATTTCCACTGACGTCTTTTTTTTCAGTGTGTCAGCGATTACGCCTATAAACTGGGCGCACGCAACATCATTGCTGTATGTGGGGTTTATGTCCAAGCCATTTTTCTTGTGAAGAGTTATTTCTGACTTGAACTTAGTAAACGGAACTTCTTCTTTTGCAATATTGTAGGCGATGTTAAACTTAATGATCATCTCGGCCTCCTCCGATGACCTGTTTACTCCTGCCTGCCGCTGAAAGGCAGTGGGGAGCGGGGACATTTTGGCAGAGCATTTATCGCGGCATATAATGTGTCTTCTCGATGCTGTATGCTTTTTCAGCGTTTCAATTCGAAACGTATTAGCACCAGTGACAAATGCAGTGTTGCCGGCCATGGTCTTTCCACACTCGCGACAATAAATGCAGTGCATCATATTGTCAGCTTGGCTGTATCTTAGCCAGGGAAACTGGTCAAGCCACTCGATTCGAAATTTATACATTTTCTCACTTTTACTTTCAGTGGACTCCGGCTGGGAGTCGATCGTATGTGGCTCATTTTCTGATGCCGTCTCCGGACCAGTGTTTGACAAAAACGGAGAGGTTGATGGCTCCGTGTCAGAGCGCTGGCTCAGAATTTTGGACTGATCAGGCCTTAACTTAACGAAAAAGTTATCAATTGTTCTTTTCATATTTTCTCAATACCAACTTCATACACTTCTGACCTGGGCTACTCACCCTTCTCTATCTGCCCGCACTTTCAAACGTAAACACAAGTAGGTCTGCAGGAATATCTGGTCCACGGCCAATCACAGAGGTCCCCGCCTCTGAGTATCTCTGATTGGTTTAGAACACGACATGGGCATAATGTGTGTCTGTTGTTGAACACACGGAGACTTTCAGGGTTGCTGAAACTTTTTTTTTCCGAGAAAATACTTGGTTGCACCGGTGCGACCAAGTATTTTTTTATTAGTCGCACCATGGAGAAATTGGTCGCACTCTAGAGCCCTGTCATGGTTGCCTGAAATGAGAAATATTTTTCCTAAAAAAGCCATTGTCTTAACACCAAGGTATATAAAAAAAACAAAAAAACAAAAAACAATACAGTGCAGAACAACTGAACCCAACCATTTCCCAACAAAACAGCACAAGCACGGGATTCCTCACTACAGGGTTCAAGCATTCAAGTTTTTCTTTTATGTTGTCCCTTCAGTGTAGATGTTTGTGGATACTTAAGAAAAAGATGAACAGATTTTTGCCCCCTTCCTTACTCCTCTGCTCCCCACTTCTTAGATGGGATGGTGCGTCCCCTTCATTTTGAGGAGTACCTGTTTGACTTTCTGGTGGAGGACAACTCAAGCTCCTTGTTGCTGAGAAGAGTGATGTGGAGAATGCCTCTTTCTTTTATCAATGACCTTTATGTGGATTTCCACTACCAACAGGTAACATAATGACTTGAATGTATCTTGAATAATCTTATTCTAATCTAACCATTACTGCTTGTGTGTGTTTGTGTGTAGCTTCTTGCAGACTATCTGAGCGGGCAACTGATGCTTCCTCCTGTCACAGGAGGGTCATCAACAATCCAGCAGATAGCAATGCTGTCAGCCCTGCAGCACCTGGCTCTGGGCCTGCAGGACCAGCCCTCACTGTGAGTTACACAGTCACAATAATCAGTTTAAGAGTGGACTGTTTATAAAAGACTACCTTTAATCACCTGTTGTTGCCTCAAAGAGCTCCATCTTGTCTGTGTTTCTGCTTTCTTTAAAAATCTGACTAATGAACATATTTTTGTTTGGTTAAATTCAAAATATAAAAATACAAATAAAAAGTTGTTTTTCCTTTACAGAGGTGTGATACTTGATGATACTTAATTTATTTATTATTATTTTTTAGAACAGCCGTCTGATAACACATAATTGGGTAAAAAAAAGTTTTATATTTTACATTTTTCAGTGATTTGAACTATTGCAAATATCTCAAGAAATATCATGCAGTCATCACTTAAAATGGTCAAGACAGAAGGTGGGGTGCTACGTTAGCGATTGAGGCTAGCAAGTTATATTCATAACTTTATCGTGGCAAATTACAGACACAGAAGTAATATAGTCTGGGGGCAATGACACATATTTAGAGCCTCAAGTAGACAGTAGAGGAACTGCACTGTTTTCGTTTCCAAGTTCAACGCTGGCCACTTGATTTTGCCAGGGTTGTGCTGGTATCCATCAAAGGGTTTTATCCAGTTTTGATGACTAAATGAGTAGGTGTGTCCTGATTTGTATTGTAAGCACTGAATACAGTGTTCCCGGACAATAAAGAGAAACACTTTTGAAAAACTTTCTGGCAAATTTTATTCTTTGAAACATGTCACTAACATCATGTATGTAATGTTAGTAAATGTACAGTATGTATATACTGATTTGTGCATTTCTCTTTAAGGTCAGAAATAAAGGGGTACCTGCCTTCACAGACTGGGCTCCGTAACAAAGTGGAGGAGATCCTCACTTTCTGTCAGGGCCGGATTGCTGCCATGCAGTCCCTTAGCCCTCAACATGCTAAAGTACAATTCATTGGTAGGTAGTATCTCTTCTCTAGCTCATCTTTTCTCCTCCTCCTCCTCTGTTGATAATATTTGTCTAAATTCTGTATTTTTCAGAGGTTCTGAGTTCTCTGCCCCTGTTTGGATCCAACACTTTCCTGGCTGAGAAGGTGAGCCAGCGTGGTTGTCCTTCTCCGTGTGTGGTCTGCATCAACCAGGAAGGAGTGCTGTTCCTACACTCCAAAACACAGGTGCTGGTCTTTTAAAGAGTGTCTCTTGCCTTCTGTTCTTCTTTTCTGAACCTGATGATTTTTTCATAGAGTTTAGTGTTTTTTTTTCATTAAATAAGTCTAAGATCCAGTCTGAAGCATAATTTGTCCTGTGTCAAGTCACAAATCTCTCTGCTAATGCTAAGCAAAAGGTGTATGATACATCATATCAGCTGTTTTGTTGTTGTCTCTGTTTGATGCAGGAGCAAGTGTTTCGGATTCCTCTGACTGATGTTCAGTTCATGCGCACCATTCACCCCAATAAAAAAGGCAAGGTGCCAGCCGTGGACATTGACTATGGCAATCCAGCTGCTCCCAAAAAAATCACCATTCGTCTCAAACAGGTAATGACTTTTTGATCTGTTTTTATTTCACTGTGTGTGTTTTGTATTTTTCTGGAACGAAAAAGCATTTTCCTCGTTTGGCATCTTGGTATGTTCCACAGTCGTATTAGAGGATAAAAATGTCCTGATACTTCTGCGGGTTTTTCATACTATTTGTTTTCCATAATTTGGCATTTCCAATTAATCTTTTATTCAATCAGTTGTTTTAACATTTGACCAAAGCATCCCTTAATACATTAAAAAAAACATCCATTTACTTTCTCCAGTGTTATAAATCCTCTCATTTAAAGACTTTTTCAATAAATGATTACTCACATGTCAAAATGCTTGTCAATGATTTTGTGCAGTGGGTTAACTTCTAATTTGGTGTCAGGGACACACATCACCAAAAAAGTTGTCAAAAGATTTTTGCATTCAAGTCTAATTTAATTTTTAAATATCTGTTTCAGGCTAAACAGTTGTGCCACACTCTTGCTCTATTAATGGAAGAGCTGATTCGACCGGCAATCTCCAGTTCCATTTCAAAGTAGATTCAGTAGATACAGAGAGAAAAGACAGGTTTTGTTCTTTTTATTGTTATTGTTGTTTTATTGTTGCTATTGTTGAAACAAACTGAGTAGAAACATGCAGAAATGATCCTGATATCTGTCCTGTGTTATATGAATGGAAACCTGCAACACGTAACACTCATTAAGGAGCATACTAAGTTAGAGACAATAAAGTATTAGAATAAACGTAAGCCTTAAATTTGATCATTATCTGAACTATAAACTGTTGTTGGAATGCAAAGTTGATTAATTATTGGAATGAATGCTGATGTCATTTAAGTAAATTAGCATCATTAAAGATTTACATTACCTGCTTAATAAATCGTATGTGCATTTTTTTCCCCCATCTTCTTTCACTAGTAGGCTTCCATAAATGAAGTATAATGATCACAGATGCAACCTGAAAGCTGTAATTCTGATCAAATTTAAAACTCTGCAGTTAATCAAAGCAATAAATATTTTACTTTATGACAATTCACAAATGAGTACTCCATGACTGCACACCTACTGAGCTTTACTTAAGTATACATCAAGACAAGCTTTCTCAGTTATTCTTATTTCAATGTGATACGTATTTAGGAAGACATAATGTGGCTGGGCTCTCGCTTAGAGATGGGGTGAGGAGCTCGGTCATTCGGGAGGGACTCTGAGCAGAGGCGCTGCTCTTCCACATCAAAAGGAGCTAGATGAGGTGATCCAGGCATCTCCAAGTCAGACCAAGACCAACCCCAATTCCAGAAAAAAAGTAAAATATAAATAAAAACCGAATATTTTATTTGCAAATCTCATAAACTCATAATTCACAATAGAAAATAGAAAACATATCAAATGTTTAACATTTTACTACTGCATAAAAAATATTCATTGAATTTAGATTTTTTTTTTTTTTAATTTTGATAATTTCAGTAAAATTCACAAATAATACATCTAACACTCTTAAGAGCTTGGAAAAAGAGGGCCGCTGGACTTCAAGTTCCTGAAGACATTTTACTTCTCATCCAAGAGCCTTCTTCAATCTATAACTATCAAGGAGCAAGCAGCCAAGAACATACAGGTACAGGTTTAATCTTCAAGAAATGGGTTTTATTATACTGCAAAACAAAGTTACTACAAAAATAATTCAAAATGACAGAAACTGTCGAATAGCTCATCTCTCTTGGGAACATCTTGCGGCTAACGAAAGCCACTCGGTGTCATTCATCCAGTGGTCCCTGTAGAAAAACAGCCCCCGGACCCTTATCCGAAGCATCAGTTTGAAGATTAAAACAAAATTTGGGCTATACAAGTCTGTACTCTTATTCAGTGACTGGAGCATTGCCTCTGTCTCCTCCGTCCACCAAATCTAGTTAGGACACCTAGAGCCTATTACATTGGTGAGGGGGAGACGCCCTGGCAGAGAGGGATAAATAGGGATACATCGGTGGTAGAACCCTGCCATGCCAAGAAAAGATGTAAGTTTTCTTGTCTGTGGCAAAGGGCAGGACTCAATAGCACCAATTTTGCTTACTTGCGGTTTATCACCCCATTTCCTATGACAAATCCCAGATATTCAGTTTCATCTTCGACAAAGACACATTTTGATGGATTAACAGTTAGCACAGTTGCTTGGAGATGCCCTCATACCTTTGCTAGATGTTTGAGGGGTTCGTCTCAGGTATAGCTATATGTCATAATATCATCAAGATACGCTGCAGTGAACTCTGACAAAACACACAGTACCTCATCCATCAGCCTCTGAAATGTTGCAGGGGCCCTACGTAATCCAAAAGGCAGGACTGTGAATTGGAATAGCCTTCATGGTGTCCAGCAGGTGGTCAGCTCCCCTGAGCGTTGAGTGAGTGGTACCTATGTTAGGTATAATAATGAACAATAGCTTGTGAATTTAGACATGCAGACAGTGTCCCTTCACCTTTAAACCTCTACACTTTCTGTCTAAATACAGATGATAAGGTGGGTCATTGGGACTACTTGAGACAAAACAATATCTGGAGTCTCAGTCAGGGTTGCTTTTACGGTCACTAGGACAGCATGTTATTGGGTGAAAGATGAGAGAATAGGGAAAAGCATTTAGTACTCATGTAGCAGACTTCCCTTTTTAGGTGCTGTTACGCCGCTAGTCTAGGCGTGTAGAAACGCACATAAGATTCTGAGGAGAGAGAAGCAAGTACCCCCCCTGGTTCCCAAGCCAAACAATGAACCCGGTTATGAGTAAAAAAACAAAGGTGATTTTATTAAGTAACAAGAAGCACAACTCCAAGGTGAGCCCAGGCCAAAATAATAAACAAAACCAACTAAGTCCCACCAGAGAAAACTAACTAAACCCTAAGAAAGAAACAAAACAAACAAATAACAATAACTATCCCTCGCTTCCTGGCCCAGAAACAGAAGAAAACAGTTCAAAACAAAAAGGCGACACACCCCTTCGGCTTCAGCCTATGCACGCATAAGCACTGGACTCATATACTCACATTTGGCGGCTCTCAAGGAGCTCACTTACACATATACAAAATTACACAAAGGGCCAGGTCTGAGTCTGCTGTCAAATCGGTTCACTCTCGCTCGCTTCTCTCTCTCTCTCTTCCGGCAGCTGGCAGAACAGCTTTTTTTTAACCCAGTCCAATGATCCATGGTCCAATCAGCAGCCTACTGCTCTTTATTAGAGGAAAGACCTGCAGAGATTCTTAAAACACAGTAAAGAAACACAACACAGCAGCTAACACAGATTTCCTATGGCCACGGGCCGTAACAGGTGCTGCTCCCCTGAATTGGACAAGGCTGAGTGCTGAGAGTGTTGGGGCACCAACGAAGGAAGAATTAAGTGTAAATTATGATTTCTCCCTATCAGTTTTAACCAATCACATAGACGCACATTCTCATATAAAACTTTGTATACTGTTAAGTTGAGGTACTCTTTTGGGAAGATGGACCGCAGCAAACTGTTCTACAGCCTGTGGTTATTGAACAAAAGAGATCCATGGGCATGATAATTTTTTTACTATGCTTTACTAAATAATAATTGAAGGAAGAAGTGTTGTACTGGTGATTTCTCAAGGTAGATAAAGGAACACATTATCACCTGCCAATAGCCCTTGCAGAGAACTAGAGTTGTGAGGTATCAGGCTTTCCAAGGCGCTCAATCATATCATTAATTCTAGGTGTCAGGTATGAATGTTGCCATCTTATACCTGCTAGCTCCAAGTTTCTACTGGATCTGAAAAGGTCCTTGCCATTTAGCTAGCAGTTTGCTATCATTACTTGGAAGGAGTACAAGTACCTTTTGTCCAAGATTAAATTACCTTTCCCGGACTGACCAATCATATCACACTTTCTGATGTTGGTGGGCATCTGCCATACAAGCTTGGAGCTAGCTCAGTCATCTTCTCCAAGTCACTCTTTCATCATAAGAGATAAAATCAGTAGCCTCTGCCGCTCTCTGGTCACCGTCCCGTGTCTCTTTTAGTAAAGAGAGAGAGCCCCTTAATTCATGACCACATATCAGTTTTCATGTAACAATTTGCGTAACATTTGCTTCAGGGTCTGTTTGAAGGGCTTAGTCAGGCAATCTGTTTGAGGGTGGTAAGGAGTGGTTTTTAGGCTTTTGATACCAACAAGCTGGTAGACCTGCTCTAATAAAGATGGCATAAAATTAGTTCCACAGTTTATCAGGATCTCATGAGGGAATCCCAACCTTGAAAAAAACTGCACCGGACAAAAAGCCACAGATTTTGCTTTTATACACTTCAGAGGAAAGACTTCAAGATACTTGAAATTTAATCTGCAAGCAAAGCAGGCAACCATTATATGACCAGCAAATAACGGTTGCCTGATTTGCTTTTCTCAACAGGTCTGACGATGTCCGTTCCCAGCCATTCAAATGGGGTGCTAATAATTGGTAAAGGCTCTGGAGGGGATTATTGATGTTAGGCCACATCTGCACACAGGCCTGGCCAGTGCAAATGCATCCTAATGTGTGTGCAATGGTTTTATGCTTCCCCAAATGACCCTCATGGCACAGAGTGCCCCAAATTTATACCACATCCCTGACTCTTCTAGGAAACCTGCCGGCGATAAAGAATGCTGTCTTTCAGGAAGGAACCCACATTGCTGTTGACATCTGGTTTAATTGTTCCTGCTTCTTGGCTTACCAGGGTTTTTAAAATCCAAAGGCCTCTCAGGCTAAAAGACAAAAGGTGGTTTCAAAAATTTCTTTCACCTTTTCTGCCTGTGGGACTTCTGCAACTTCCTGGGTGCTGTTTCTAATTTTGCTTTATAGAAAAGTAGTATATATATATATATATATATATATATATATAGTAAAAGGTCCAGGAGATGAGGGAAAGTAACAAAAGGTGTCCGGGTAAAAAAAAAAAAAGGAGACAGGGAGGCAAAATGGTTAAATGGTTTTATTAATGTTCCTATTAACTAAACAAAAGAGACGTACAAGCCGCTATCACCTCTTAAGAAAGAAAACAACAAAACTCAGGTGTTGGTCAATAAACTGAAAAGTAAAGTTAAAAAAAGGATTAGTCACTAAAACACACTCCTCTCCACAGAGCAGGAGCAATCACACCATACACACAGCTCACTAGCTGCAACCAACAAGGCTCTCTGGCACTAGAGCTCACCTTTCTCTGGCCTTAAGTACTTTAATTGCTGATGGGAGTCAGCTGTACAAAAAAGGTGGCACCTAAGGCAGGGAGATGCAGGACACACCCACACAAGGTCAGTTCAAGGAGGTGCTAGGCTCATAGTTTAGCCCTAGTCACTACAAAATGTGTGACAGCAGTCCAATAGGTCAAACACCTCTCTCCACTTGTTTCCGCAATTCTTCTGGAAACCACAAAGGCAGCCATTACTACAATCCACACGAGCGAATAACACAAACACTTTCACAATGCTAGCTAGGGACTGACGGAGTTTCTCACAACAATCCAGCGTGAAGCTCAGAATGGAGCAAAACTCCTTCCAAACCCGCGATGTGAAATGCCGACCCCGATCGGACACAGTGTTTTGACTAATTGTGTCCGATTGATCATGTGTTCCGCCATGTAGGTGGAACACATGATCAGTCAACAGCTTCGCTGTCTCCAAGGCGGTGGGAAACTTGGGCAGAGCAATGAAATGGGTAGCTTTAAAACAAAAAGGATCCACAATAGTGAGTATGGTGGTATTACCTGAGGATGGTGGTGGTCTAGCTATGAAATTCAGGGCGATGTGTGACCAGGGTGAGTGTTTCTGATTATACCCTCGAGCTCCCATCTGAGGGCCACGATGATGCAGGCTGCAGGCAGGATCATCTCATCATATTCGGAGGCCTCGTCCAGTGAGGAAATTTGCAGAGAGAGCACATCCAGCTTCACATTACGAGAGTTGGGTCTGTACGTGATGGTTAGATTGAACTGAGTAAAGAACCTGGCTTGAAGGGAGTTGAGGCACTTTGCCATTTACAGGTATGGATGTTTTTATGGTCCGTCCAGATGAAGAGTGGCTGCGCCATCCCTTCTAGACAGTGCCTCTATTCCTCCAAGGTGAGCTTTATTGCCAGCAATTCCCAATGTCCCACGTCGCAGTTCCTGCTCAGCCTGTGAGAGATGACAAGAGAAATATGCACATGGGTGAAGCGGAGTCCTGGGATAACACAAAGCATCCACTTCTAAGACGAATGGCTGAGAGAAGTCTAGTTGCACCAAGATGGGCGCAGAGGCAAACTTCTGTTTGACTTGGGAGAATGCTTGCTGTGCCACCTGGTGAACATGCCTCTCGTGTTCAGCTATGGACATTTTGAAAAATCAAAATATTGTCAAGGTACACAAAAACACAGTGGTTAATGAAATCTTTCAAGAAGTCATTCACCAAGGACAATTGATAGGCATTCCTTAAATCCACTTTTATGAAAATGGTGGCCCCCGTAACCGTTCAAAAGCGGAAGATAGTGGTGGCAGGAGATACTTGTTCTTTAGGGTTATTTTGTTCAGCCACTGAAAGTAAATGCATAGATGGAGGGACTTGTCCTTTTTCTCCACAAAGAAGAACCCTGCTTGAACTTGGAAGAACAGATTATTCCAGCTGTCAGAGAATCAGTGATGTAGGGTTCCATGGCTTACAAAGACTGTACAGGCGACTGGTGGGGAGTGGTGCCCCCAAGAGCAGATCAATTCCACAGTCATATGGTCTCTGCGGAGGAAGTGAGAGAGCCAAGTCCTTGCTAAACACTTCAGCTAGGTCATGGTAAACTGTAGGAACAGAGGACAAATCAAAAATTACATGACTGCCTGAAAGGGAGAGCTGAATGGCCTTAGTGCGATGGGTGATTTGTGTGAGCTTAGTGCTGTTTTAAGGCAGAAACCTGTAGAGGTTCAGTAAGAGGTGTCAATGGGAGTTTGAATTTCATATTGAGTGTTTGATCAATGAAAATAATTTCATTGATCAAACACTTGATTGATCAAACACTCGAATCAATGAGAGCATTACACTGGTGAGTATGGGTGCTGAGTATGAGTTTTGCAGAACACTGATGACCAAGTAGGGAGGCGTCTGTAATTGTGCCCACCAGCACCCCTACGTTTACCGGCATCTCCATTCTTTGAGATTTCAGTACTGGGAAAATGTGCTCAAATTTCCCAGTTTTGGTTCAAATGCCAGCAGCTGCATTTTGTATCATCTGTAAACCTCTAAAACTTTTCGTTGGTAACCCAGAAAGAAGAGTGTTACAATAATAAATGTGCAAAGACACAAATGCATGGACAAGAACCTCTGCAGTGTCAAGTGATAAAATTTGTTTGATATTGATGTTCCTAAGGTGATGAAAGGTAGTCCTTGTTGTCTCTTTTACATGAGACTTGAAGGAGAGCTCCGAGTCAAACCACACATCCAAGTCCCTGCAATTTATGACAATGTCATCAATTTTTGTGATCGATTGACCATCAAATCTGTCGTATCAGTATTAAGAAGCAGGAAATTATCAGATAACAAGTCCTTAATTGCAAATAGACAAATTTCTAATTTAGACAAATCAGCATAGTTTCCAATGTTTAAGGAACATAAAGCTGCAGGTGATCAGCGTAACAATGAAAGGTTACTTTTAAAAAACGTAGAAGAAGACAAAGAGGCAGCAGATACAAAGAAAACAGCAATGGGCCAAGTACAGACCCTTCAGGGAACCCATGCCTCACAGCACAGGTCTCAGAGAGATCAAATTTAAGAACTAACAGTCTGAGATCTCCCACAGAATCTCAACCATGATAATACATTTGTACTAACACACATGGAGATTAAGGCATCTAATGACTTCAGCGGACAATTCACGCTTCAAATCCTAATTGAGGCTGTTGAGAAAAGCCCTTCAGAGGGCATTCTCCTCCCCACTCTGGATCATTCTGTCAGGAATGCAAAGGCAGGACTTCCTATCTACCTATGTACCTTCCTATGCTCCTATGACTAACACAACACTTTCACAGTGTTAACTAGGCACTGACAGAGTTTCTCACAATGACCCAGCATCGACTGAAGCTCAGCTCCTCTGTTAAGTCTCTGCCCTTACGAGGCTGATCAGCTGCAGGTGACCCCATGGCGGGAATAACTCGCCAGGCCTGGTGTCACAGGAAAACCCGGACACACACGCCAACAAGTAAAGGTAGAAATGAGTGACTGGGAGAGAACAACAACAAAACACAACATAGACATGGCAGGTCAACTGGCACGGACTGCGGACCATGACAGTCACATCATCTGCATTCAGTCCAATAGACAATGGTTGTGTTGCAAAAGTGCATCCTAGCGTCTGTTCATAATCTTTTAGCCTTGACCTCACTGAAGTTTTCATTGAGTCCAAGGAAAGGTAGGTAGTGAAGTGAGGTACCTTTTTTTTTTTAAATGTTACACTATTAACCATTCGTATGGTATTAGTAAGTGCTTAATTCATCATTTATAAAGCATTACTCCTCCTTGGTATTTTTTTTAAATACAGATGTTTATTCTTGATTGATAAACTCTTGGTATAATTTAGAAAGTCTAAATAGGTGATTAGTAAAGTATTCAGATGCACATTTATAGATGTAATGAGTAAAATATAAGATCATTGTGATTGTATTAATAGAGATTTTAGAAATACTTATTTCATAGTGTAATTCACAGTTAATTCAGGCAGTTGTAAGTTAAATATTTTGTGTGATCATCTAAAATGAGGACTATTTGTGCCTTGTAAAGGATTTATAAATGAAAATGAAAGTACTCAAAATTCAAACAAGTATGGGCTATCTTTACAATAGAAAACTGACATGGACAAAGCACAAAGAGATACAGAACATACAAATAATTATTGCCAGATACAAACATAACCCACCTGAAGTTTGCAGAATACTGACATTAAGGTAGTTAAAATATGAATAAGGTAATCACAATTCAATAAATCATTACATATCTGGTAATCCAGGAAATTGTCTCTGGTATGTTTAAGAGTTTGTAATTTTCTTTAATTCATTCCTGAGGTTCAATTCTTCCCTTGTTTGTAAGTCAGTTGGCTAGCTTTACTCAGACAAGTGAGCGTCCAGTCAGGTACAGTTAATTTAGCTCCAAACTGTAGAATGAAATCGTAATCTGGGTATCTGGTGCTGTGCTTTCAGAGATGATTTCAACTGAAATAAAAGAAGTACTGGATGGTCTCCTTCTTCTCATTCAGTGAAAACTCAGAGGAGCTCCTCAGTGTAAGGAGGTGATCAGAAAGAGATGGTTCTACATCATCATCAAGTATAATAAAAAATTAATGGGCATTTCTGTTAAAACCCCCAGCCTGTAAAAGCCTGCATTAAATCAGTAAATCTCAATATTATTGACCATAATAAAAAATAAAATCTAAATGTTCAAAATATATTTTTGGTACAGGAATTCTTGCACAGTATTCTACCTTTTGAAATCCACACCGACTTCTTTTTTCTGTTTCTTTTTTATATATTATATTTTAAATGCAGAGTGAAGGTGCTGACCAAAATGAGGCCAAGACTACAATAATGTTTAAAATATGCCAACAGATTTGAATAACACGGCAAAAGGCTTTTAGTATAAATCCATTATATACAACACCAAGCATGTATTACTTACAACTTCATAGTTAGTGATGACACGTAACAAACTTTAACTTTCCAGAGCCAGGGATTTTCAAGAATTACCCTCTTCTTATAATAGTCTGGTCTTTGCAAGAAGTGTAAAAGTTTAAAAGTAGCTGAATTTGATTCATTTAAATAAATTGTTGCTGTAATTTATTAGTTAGTTATTACCAATGACTGCAGAAAACATGGACTAACTAATAGCTCCCCGAAAATGAAGCAAAAACATCTCTATCGCCCCCTGGTGTCTGGCTTCAGTATAGGTCTTAAACCTCGCCTTCTCTAGGTTAGCGGAGGGCACTGGGGTCAGACTAAAATAAAAATAAAAGAAAAAAGTTCCCAAAGATTTTGTTTTGCATTATCAGTAGTTTTCATCACGTTGATTTGTGTTCAAGGGGTGTCCTTTCTCATAAGTTTGATTCTAATTACTACCATAATGCTGTTAAATTGGGGTCCAACGTCAACACAACAGCTTTGACTGACAGCTGCAGTCACGGAGAAACCTGCCTATCTAATGGCAGATAGAGCGGGGATGCTGAGAGGTCAAGTGTTTACTTTCCAAAACCACGACCGACTGTTTCAAAATTATAGCTGAGGTGTTTTTCGGTAAACTGGACAAACCCACCGAAGGACCCGAGCATCCCGCCGTACTTTTTCGGTAAATTAGTCTAATCCGTAACTAATTCACCCTGATTACAGGAATCTAGAGAAAGTCACCGGGATGCTCAGTCACTAACTAACGTTACTGTATAAGGATTACAGTAATACATGAGTATTATACTGTAAGACCTGGACTCTCCTAATGTGCAGAGCTGATTATTAAGGAAATAAAAGTGACGTAGCAGTATAGCCCAAGAGATGGCAATAGTGCAACATTGTTGGATGCAAGCTGCCTTTAAATAGAAAAGAAGAAGAAGAACGCGCGCGCACGCGCGCACGCACGTACACATTATTTCCTTCCTCCTAGCTGAACGCTTTCCAACATGGCTGCTGCTGCACAGTGAAGCATCTGAAGTGTGTTTATATGGAGAGAAAAAGGTGTTTTTTCAGGATGTGCAGAGACACTCGAAAATGAGGAAAGGTGAGTGCTTATATATTAATAATGTACACCCACTCAGTGTGATATGATGAATATTGCAGCGGTGAAGTGTAGTTTAAACAACGCCTGTGTTGCGGTAGCATCTGCCTCTGAGATGGAGGTAAGGAGATATGTGGCCTGACAACAGCTTTGCTTTTAAAGAAGATGGATCGAATAAAAGCTCAAATCGAGACTAGTCTTGTGATAGCTGTTGTTTACAGCAGAACATTTCATTTATAGCTAATGTGACTCACGACATGTCGCTTTGTTGACCTTTGAGAGGTGCTTGTGAAAACACCGACTATTGTCGTTCTCCGCGAAAAGATTTTCATTGGTGCGAAGTATTGTGATTTGACAAACTGACATGCTTTTACAGCTTTCATGCTGGAACTGTAGGCTGGGTTAGTGTTAGGGGTTATGCTTTAAGTACAGCTCTCAAGGTGTACGTGAGCTTATTCATACCCATTCTGTAAAGTTGCTAGAGCCCGTAAAGCCATACGACAAATAAGAGTTTTCACTTGTTTTGCGACGATTTTACTTTAAGTCAAATTCAGAATTCTGACTTTTGTATTTTTCCGTCTTTCTCTTTTGGTCATATTTGTGTCAACGCGATCGTTATGTGTGGATAAAATCTACCAAAAGTCTTTGAAACCGCCAGGTACGGTTTACGATTTACTTCACAAATAGGGGAAAATGTTGGCAGAATTCTGTTTAGCAATGCCTCATTGCCACGGCTTGTGGAGTAAAGTCGATTGGAGCCTATCCCAGTTGACTTTGGGTATGTAGCAAGGTACACCCAGGACAAGTAGCCAGTCTATCACCCAGGCAGAACTGAAGATGTTAACATTTTCAGTGCAAGTATTGACAGCATTAGAAATGAGTATATTAGAGGGACGACTCAGATTGAGCAGTTTTGAGACAAAGTTAAGAGAGGCAAGGTTGAGATGGTTTGAAGATGTATAGATGAGGGATTATTAATATACTGGACAAGGGATGTTGAATGTGGATTTGCTAGGTAAGAGAGTTCATGGATGTAGTGGAGGAAGACACGAAAAGGGCTCTGGTGACAGTAGAGAATGCAAAGAGGCAGATAATTACTGTGGTGACCCCTTAAATGGTCGCTGCTGAAAGTGGTTGTTTAGGTAAAGGCCGAGGGGGCGACCATTTCAGCAGTAGTATGCAGAGATTATGCATTGCTGTGGATGTGGACATACAGATGAACAGTCTTTCCATTGTTTATCCATAACGTCTATGGAGACAAGTTTGCACAATCATAGATATTTGGCATGCGTGCAGAGATGAGTGTTCACTTTTGTCATTTGTTTACATGTTAAGTTTCACATCAAGCCTAAGAATAAAAATAAACTATACCAAAAAGTATGATGATGTCAGTATCAAGGAGATGCAGTATAAGTAGCAGGAGTTATTTCACAGCTACTTGGCAAGGTGAATCTAAATGTTTAAAAGAGGTTCTCTGATAAACACGTAGATGCCTTCACTAGCATGTAGGGGTGGGCGATATATCAAATTTTTTCCACGTACAATGGTTAAGTTGGCTTTATCGTAACCATAGAGTATAAATTGCCATGGCAACATTAAGCTGTCTTCATGTAATTCACTGTGAAATTTTTTTTCTCTCTCACACGCCGGGAATGCATCATTAATTCCCCCGTCCCAATTGGAAAGTTTTCTACCTGGCACACTGTGCTGAGCATGCGTGTTTATATACTACCAGATTGGGAAAAATTTGGCGACAGCGGGAGCGTCAGACGAGCGGGGGACTGACACTTGCTGTCATTTGGATTTCACGGGGATGATGCAGAACAAAATGCAATAATTTGCAAAACATGCCGTAAAACTATTGCTGCAAAAGAGAGCAATATCACGAAATTATTCTACCAGCTGAAAAGTCATCCAAATGAAGAATGTTTTAAACTCTGCATGTCACCATCTCCCATAAACCAAAGAAAACATTAAACAAACCAGCTGTGATACCCTGGACTATTCTTGGTCAGTCGTTTTAATAGTTACTATAGTTACTGTAAATTGAGGTCATCGCATGTTTTATTTTACAATTTTTATATGTTACAAGCACAAAAGAGCATCCGTTTATTTTCAGTTGTTTTATTCAATTATTGCTTGATGTCCTTTTTTGTTGCTATGATCTTTAGTTTGTTAGAGGTCTGGTGTTGACCACAGAAAGAGACTTACTGTGACAGTATTGTCATTTGTGAAAAACGTGTGTGTGCTACTAATGGATAAAACATTTAAATTGATTCAAATGTTTTGTATTCAAAGTAGAAGAAAACCTTGAATGGTCGATTTGAATGAGTGTAATTTTAGGCACTATATTGTTGAAAATAATATTTATTTTTGAAGTTTATTTAAACATATTGCTATATGTGTCGTGATGTAGCCAAAAAATATCGTGATATTCGATTTTTCTCATATCACCCAGCCCTACTAGCATGTTTCTTCTCTTCCCATTAGTTTCCAGAGATATAATGTTCTCACATTTATACACTGCTTTTCTACTCATACTGACCACTCAAAGAGGTTTAGACTACAAGTCACATTTTAATCATACATACAGGGCTTTATTATGTACACTTAAAGCACTTTATTCACCTTACAACCAATCAACCAACGCCAACACACTCAACAAACTAATCCACGAGGCCAGTAATGTTGTGGCTGTGGAGCTAGACTCTCTGATGGCGGTGTCAGAAAGACTGTTGCTGTCCAAATCCAGGGAATGTATTGGGCATTCCTTCACACCCACTTTGATGTGCTCCCTCCACCCTTCAGTCTGTCTGCCTGTTCGATTGGCTCACCACTCTCAACTCTTTGCCAAGGAGATTGCTGACTCTGGGGTTTTGTGTCAGTTGAAACTGCTTGTGTTCAAGGTGAGTAGATTCTATGGTGCAGTCTGCTTGTCAGTACTGCTGTTATGCTAACACTGGGTGATATTTCCTGGACTTTATACACCAAATGACACCAAGGTGTTATTCATGTCATCTATGTTGATGACATTCCAGTTAGATATACGTTTTTGTTCATGTGCTTTGCATTTTATTCACAGGGCTCTGCATCAACGTTATGACGCGATTCCTGTGCAGCACCTGAGGAAGTAAACAAAACCGGATATCCCAGAGAGAGTTCTCCCCTTTTCTTCTGTCACACTGGCAAAGGACGCAGTGCAGGAGGTCTTAACAGGCAGAGAACTGCTTTCTCTGTGCGCATCTTAGCCACTTGATCTACAGCTGCCGGAATCAAAGATGTGTAGCATCTAGAGCTGGACTTTGTGTGGCAGAACTGACAGAATTTGCCACATCTTTGCCTAACAAGGAGCAGAGCATGTAGAGTGGTTGTGGTTGCCATGGAGCCAAGGGATAAGAGACAGGTGAGTCTGGTTGCTTAGATTAGCAAATGCCTTTGGAACGTAAATGTTTCCTGTGTGGATGCTGTTTTAATAGACAGGTACCTTGGTGTTTAGAGTGACCTCAGGAGATTAACTGGCTTGCTGTAACATCGTCTACCATGGGGTCTTGTTTTTCCAAGGTTTTTTGCTTCTTCAGAGAGAGCAATTTTTCTGCAGACCTATAAACAGAAACCACTGTGATACCAGAAGTGTGTTGGATACAACACAGAGATGTATATGTGTAACAGGCTAATAAAATATTAGAATTTTGCTAACTCGGAGTAAGTCATAACATTTTTGCATTAAAGTGAAAACAAAACACTAATTGTATAAAGGCACAATATAGCCCTGCTTTCAGAAACAGACATAGATGTAACACTGTCTGTAGCTGGATATAAGAAATAAGTGCTTGAAGTCAACTTTTTAAAAACATGTTTAGTGCCATCTTCTGTTAGTATGGAACGTCATGTCACCGGATTGGGTGGTTGTTGATGTCAAGACTCACATTAGTTTATTTTAGCTAGCTAGTAACAGAACCAATAACTCAGGGGAAATTAAAGACAAAAAAAAATCAGTCTAAAGGGATCACTTTTGTGCTGCCCCTGGCTTCAAAAATGAGTGCAAAATCTGTTCAGCACTATTTTATGCAGTAAAATAGTCTCTCTACCAGTGCATCACACCACAAGAATGTTTCTTGCAGAAACACGTTCGAACATGCTGTCTGCAGGAAAAAAACCAAACCAAACAAAATCTTCACATCGATCCTTCTATCCTTCACTTCCATTTCGCTTTTCCTCATTTCTAAAATGAAGCAATCCAGTCAGTGAGATGACACAAGAGGAAAAAAACTCTAACTTTCCCAGCACACGTGCTTATGGGATTCCTGATCGTGCTTTGGTAAGAAAGATAGTCATGTTTATGGTGTGATGTGCATGTATTAAAGCTCTTTTGTTGTCAACTAGATTGATGTGCGTAGGAAAAGAGAGACTATTTTATTGCATAAAATAGAACTGATTGCATCAGCTGATTGGTACAATCGACTAGATGAGGAAAAATAATTTTCTTAATCAGGGTTGTCGGTCCGGTGAACCACCTGTCACCTGACTCAAACAGGCTCTTCTCCACACAGTCCTCATTTATAAGGTGCATTACAAGCCTGAACATTATGGTTAACAGGTGGATTTCCCTTTTTCAGTGCAGAGTATGTCCTTGGTTTTAACATAAAACTGATTGTTGCAGCAAGAGACAACACAAAAGTGTCTATTGACTGCAACCAACCCACCTGGTGTCATAACGTTCCGTACTGACAGAAAATGGGGCTAAACATGTTTTTGAAAGTTTGAAACTTTCAAATAAAGAAGAGCTAATTTTCAATCAATAGTGGAATAATTGTGTTTATTCTGTCCTGTCTGGCAGAATTGTTGTCTGAAGACCAAAAAATGGCTTTACTTTCCCTAGTGGACCATCATGACATTTACTTTAATGATCCACTTGATGGTGATATTTTGTTAGGATCTTTTTTATTTAGTGTTATTGTAATCACAATCTGCTTCAACAACTGCTGGAAAAAAATAACACAGCAGAGAAACAACAGCAAGAACCGACATATGCATAAATAACAATAAATAATAAATGTTACTGAACAGCACACAGTACTAATATAATACAAAATATATTTAGAGGCAGCAGCCAAATAATATGGTGTGTCTGTGAATACCTGTTTGTACACCTCATAGGCCCTCACCCCCAGGGCGCCTGAGATATTCTAAGATATGTTGTAAGAGAGGTGGAGTGTAAGACCTGACACGGACAAACAGGCACACAAGAATGCATTCACTCCCTCATGCACACATATACAAATGCTCACACATTCATCCAACATGTAGAGACACAGAAATGAACACCGTACACACTCACGTTCCCCAGACACCCTCTATACTCCCATGGTTAAAATTGTGCTAATAATTGTGGTTTTTGAAATTCTCAATTTTTTTTATTCTATAAGCTCAGGCATTTTGCAGCATATTTACCCTCATACTTTCTGCTGTCGGCCGTCAGCCTGGAAGCTGTATAATTTAAACATGGTGTCAGACTTGGTTAATCTGCATATTTTAATACAACTGGTTCACTGCTGTGTAAAACAAACAGCAGTGTATGAAGCAGCAAAAAATGTTGTTTTTTTTCCCAAGTCGGACTTTGTTGATCAGGGGATTTGATGAAGGACTCCCGCTAGCTGTTTCAAATTAAAGGTTTTAAAGTTGACTACAGGAACAGCGCTGCTGTTTTGGACGCTAGAAACATGCTTTCTTCCATCTACCTGAGCTCACCATCTCAGTAATGGTGCTGCCTCTTTGCGCCTCGTGCTGTGTAAACAGACTCCAGCTCCATATTCAACTAGAGCAGGGCGATATGGCCAAAAATATTTATCACGATATATATTTGAAAATTTGCGATAACGATATAACTGACGATATAAT
>NW_024583047.1:102727-170653 GCF_018398535.1 Haplochromis burtoni
AAAAAAAGTTTAACTATCCAGGCATCCATGAAAACAAGTTATTGACATTTAACGGAGTTAGAAGTTAGCAGGAGTAGGAGTTAGCTCGCTAGTTTCTATCTAACATACATATAGCATGTTCCTGACTGAGAGGATTTCTGAAAAAATAAACGTACAGCTCTGCTATCACTTCCACATAAATGAAGACAGGAAAACTAAACAGCAGTGACGTTTGTAGGGTTACTGAAGTTGGGCTAGCTGGTATATAATGATGTGCTACGTGATCCGCTAGCGACACAGCTATGTTAGCATAACTATAAACAGTGAAGCTGGAGGACGAACACTAACACTTTTCCACTTATAAAAGTTAACGTGAAGTTCCTGATGGTTAGAGACAAATGCAATCGCATGGCAGGATGCTGTAAACGGACCAAACTTCAGTCAGGAGAACAACTGAGATAATCCATCCACAATACGAGGTTAGTCATTAATATACTGCAACAACATGGGAATAGAGCAGCTGCCAGAGAATTCAACATTAATGAATCAATGGTACAGAAGTGGAGGAAGCAAGAAGAATGAGTTTAATAAAGTTTGATTTATCTGACTGCTTTGTTTCGCTTAATGTGCCTTATAATCCCGTGCACCTTATGGTCCGAAAAATGCAGTACTGCACACTGCAGTTTAATGTTGCAAAGCACCTCTTTTTAACTTCAGTGGATATTATACATGGTTATGCTCAGGATATGTCAGCCCATTTCTACTGGAAATGCCTTTTGGTTAAACTTTCAGCAAGGAATTTGCATTTGCACTGTTACATTTTTATAAAGCTTTAATGTACATAAAAACAGCTTCTTGTTTAAGTGAAAATAAATGGAAGGTTGTCTTTTTGCACTAGTAATGTTGTGGAGTTGTATTTTGTCTCGCATCAGATACATATGCGTACCGAACCGAAAGCACTGTATCGAACGGTTCAATATCGATACGAATATCGTTGCACCCCTAATAAATAAATATATATTTATTTATAAGCCTTTCATACTTGTGAGGCTCTGTGTACATACACATGTGCTCTGTGTAGGCACACTACTTTGTAATGTAACATGTTGTATATTGTTGTGCTTACTTGCTTTTGTTTTGGGGACATTTCCATAGGAACAGTGGCAAAATAGCTTCCTTTACCATGGTAATCGTCACTCTTGTGTCCATTGGCCGGGTGCTGCTCTCACTCTGCTGGTGGTGGTGGGACTCGTCTGTTGCCATGGTAGCCAGCCGAAGGGGAGGTATGTAACCTCTTTTTGGGAATCCTCAATCAATCAGTCAACCTGTTATGAGCAATTAATTGGTTATAGTGGGAAGAAAAACAAAAAAAACCCAAAAAAGAATTATTTTTTTTAAACACGAAGAAAAAGGGAGATGGTGGTTCATGGTCACCTGATTGTTTTGTAACTATAAGGTTTATCATAATGGAAAGGAAAGCGTCCAGATGCTTTCCTTTCCATTATGATAAGCTCCTTAGAGTGTACATTTATGTCTTCCAGACAAAGACTTTTAAGACTTTGTTTGAAAAAAAGAAAGGTGGCCTATAATTGACCTGATGTTAAATAGAGATTTAATCATAGCAATTAGCTGGTAAAACTTATTTGAACCCTTTTGTAGGAATGAGGTTTAAAAAGCGCATTGATGCTTTAGAGCAGGGTTACTCAATTCGATATGGCTGAAGACCACATTTGAGGAACAAATCACAAATGAGGAAATTTTGAAAAAGGCTGAAAGCTTGTGTTGACATTTTGATGGCTCCATTTCAGTTTCCCATTATATATTTTTAAACATCTTCAGCAGCATAGTTAGAAACTTTCCTATCATCCAGACAAATGGACGACATATCGTTTTATTGTAAACAGTTTCTAGGAATAGACTGACCATATTTTTCAGTTCAACTAAATTCTACTCAATTTATATAATAAATAATGTTTAGTGCCAAATCACACTGTCTCAGTAGTTCTGCTCTGTTAGTGTGAACACTTTATAAAATTCATTGATGCTATTAGCTATTAGCATAGCTACAAGGCGCAAACCCTCAAATGTTGGAGTAGTTCAGAATTTAAAAAAACAAATACAAACTGATGCTGTAAGGGACATTAGTGACTACTATATTTTAGTCATTTTAATGTTTAAAATAAGCAACACAGGATTTGGGATCAGATGCTCAAATGTTAAACAATTCATGCATCACACACTGTCAGTTACTACATGACAAGGCAATATCACTTTGCTATAGTTGGTCTGAATATTCAGTCCAGATTCACTTGTGTGAATGATTTTAATTTTGAGAAAGTGTAAGAATGGCTGCAGGTTAGTCAGCACAGTCCAGAGTTGGTCCACGATTATTCCTTGGCTAAACTATTGTGGTTATTATCATTCTGCTCCTTAAAAAGCCTTCAGTGACTCAAAACACCACAATGAGAAAACTAACAGGCACTGGATCACATGACCCTACACCATCCTGTAGGTATGCTGCCTTAGGTAGAGGGACTTGATGCTGTGGATATTCCTGGTGACTAACTTCTAAGTCGACTAAACGAGAAAAAAAATTAGACTTACTTTAGACTACTAGTCTAAATCTAAGGAACACCCTTAGTTAGCTATCAAGTTAAATCTAAAAACTGTTTAATGGAAAATGTCAAACTATACCAGGCTTGGCCAACTGCAGGCCTCGAGGGCCGGTGTCCTGCAGGTTTTAGAGCTCACCCTGGGTCAGCACACCTGAATCAAATGATTAGTTCATTACCAGGTCTCTGGAGAACTTCAAGACATGTTGAGGAAGTAATTTAACCATTTAAATCAGCTGTGATGGATCCAAGGACACATCTAAACCTGCAGGACACCGGGCCTCGAGGCCTGGGTTTGGACACCACTGCTCTAAACAAAGGTGTTTGTTTGCATTAATCACACTCTCCAATAATGAATAATGCCGCTTAACTCTCCGGGCACCTCTCATCGTGCATTATGAACATTACACATTATACTCCAAATAGAGGAAGAAGAAAAGCACATATCATAAACCAATGTTAAATATGCATCATTCATAATGGCACAATGCGCCTCTCTTTTCAGTTCCAGTTCATTCGTTTTTTCAGATGTTAATTTGCCATATTTTAATAATAAGTGAACATCTGTTGTAGTAACATGTTTTCATACCATATTTAACACCAGTTTATTTCAAGTCGTTGTCTGTTTGACGTATAGCGTGCAGGGAAAGTGGGGTGATTTGTGCCAGAGGGGAAGTTGTGCCACCCTCTGTTTCTAAGGAACCATAAGAAGAAATTGGTCATGTCACCACACAATTTTGTAGATTCATTAATTTTACTCTTCCTACAAAGAAGAGAGTCTAAAACATACACAAAGGAATAGAAGTTGTCTCACCTCTGAGAGGTGCTATGGGAGAAGTTATGGGATGAGGATTTTTGCTTAGGCACAGTTTAAGCAAAAAACATATGTTTATGGCACTTTAGAAATCTACATGCAAATAATTTAAATGTCTCATTATGTGTCGCATAGAGAGATAAGCTGGTCAATACAATAATACCATAGTTTTCAGGTGTTGTCAAAACTACTGGGACACGACAAAAACAATACTGCCGTTTTTACTTTAAATACTTCTTTGCCCTCCAGCCATCCTTTAAGTGTTTTCGATTCTAACGTCACACTTCATGCCAGAAAGTTGCTGTGCTATCGAATGCACTTATCAATGTTTATTTACACTTGCCAGAAGGCTGTGGAGCATGGCGCCAATATGTGAGCACACCTCTCCTAACCCTGCCTTACAGGCAAATTGCACCAATCCTTGCTTTTCTAGGGCACCGAGGCTGTCAGTTGTGGCTCTTTTAAACTGTAGAAAATGACATTGGCACAATGACCTGACATTAGAAAAGTACTTTGTTAGCTTTACTGTTATGACCCGACATTAATGTTAACTAATACTACCAGAACTTTTGTTCTGTGTGGTAATGTCTTATTCTTCACCTCCACACGGTGGTAAGTCCACATAGCTGTCAGTGCTTTGAGAGCTTTCTTCTCGGCACATGAGGGATTCTCTACAAGATAGCATCCTTTCCAAAAAAAAAGCACTGGTTGAAATTCTAGTTAGTTTGCATTAAAAATGTTTAGCACAGCCAGGTAATTGAGAAATGTATCTCCCTCGTCCACCATGATGAGAGATATTTCATCACTGTATTCTTTGATCTTTCA
The DNA here is from genome assembly GCF_018398535.1 of Haplochromis burtoni. NCBI lineage: Eukaryota > Metazoa > Chordata > Actinopteri > Cichliformes > Cichlidae > Haplochromis > Haplochromis burtoni. The sequence continues at coordinate 106,958 of NW_024583047.1, forward strand.
TTCATAGCTGTGGTCTTCTGTCTTCACCTCCACAGTGCTGGTATAGAGCTCCTGAATGCCGCTGCTCTCCTTCTCCTCTTGGTGCTGAACCTGTGTCTGGGTGGACGCCAGGAGAGACTGAAGCGAAATGAGATGATATGGCGCCTAAAGGCCATCATCACACAGCTCAGTGGTGAGTAAGGCTCATGACTGCATTACTGCAAACACAGAAGAATTGAGGAACTTGTATTCTCTGTAAAAGTCGCATTTGTTTGTTTAGTTTTTTTTTTGTTGTTGCAATTGCTTTTTGTTTTACCTTCTTCAAATCCTATTTCATTAACAAGAGTTAGTCTGTCATGTTAGTTCTTCTTTTGTTCTCTAAATGAGTCCTCAATTTTGTAATTCATTATCCTAGATTACTTGTCAGCCTGTGTTGGTGAAGTGAAATGGCCTTCATCTCTCTACCCTGACCTTTACACACCCTCATCCCCATCGTGGTCCCTTCACTGGACCTATCGTGACTCTCAGCTGGTTAACCTGCCTGTCAGTCTACTGGTGGAAGGCGATATCATTGCTTTGAGACCTGGTCAAGAGGCCTTTGCATCACTTAGAGGCATTAAGGTTAGTCTGCATTTACTGTAAGCTGTAGTATACTTTTGTAAGATAGTATCTATTTTTTTGAGTAAATAACAATTTTCAAAAGCTTTAAAAGCAACACGTATCACAATTTGTATCGGCAGCTTAAGCCTGTATTTAGGTATTAGACCCAATCTCACCCGGTAACAAATACATCAACTGGAAGTTTATCAGCCACATTTAGACAAAACTAATGCATTGTTGTATGATATGTGGTAAAAAGGATGGACAGGATATTTTTGTTATTAGTTTGTGTAAAAAATTCTATTTAATACATTGTTTTTTACACTGTTTATGAAAATGGAGGCAAAAAAATAAATGGTTTTACAGGCGGAGACCTCTGACCTTTTTTCCCCTCATCATCATTTTCTGACTGGATGCTCTGCTGAGTTTTCATCTTTTCTACTGGAAGCACGAGACGATACCTGCACCATACACATGTTTCACAGGAGGTCCAACTCCTCTAGGATGCCACATCAGTACTTGCTTTTGCTAAAAGGTTTGCTGTGTCTCGCAGCATAGTCTTGAGACTATGATTGACAGTGCAGCAGACAGGCGGTTAAATCTAGGAGAGCTGACAGGGCCATAGAAGGTCCTTAACCTGTCAGTAAGACCGGTATCTGGTATCTCAGAAATTATAATTGTTCTTTTTTTTTTTCTTTTCATTTTTCCTCCTCAGGATGATGAGCACATTGTGCTTGAACCAGGAGATTTATTCCCACCATTCTCCCCTCCTCCTTCACCACGGGCCAATGAGAAAAGAGGACCCCAGAGTCCCCAGCAACACCGCCTCTTCAGAGTGGTCTGTACTCCAGTCCTGGACACGATAAGGTAGGGAACATAGCCATGTTTATTTATTTTGTTTTGTTTTTTAAACCAAATATTGGAATTACTTCTGATATCCTCAAATATTAAAAATGAATGTTAAAAGTATTATACAGTCTTTCATGTACATATGCATTCTTTTGGTGGGATGGAAGCAAAACATACATACATGACATTCACCTTAGGTTAACATTAGGTTATGCACATTAATGCACCAGTGTGCTGTTTAAAAGGGTCAAAGGGCGAATCTTCATCTGCCCACCATAACAGAAAAATAAACAGCAAAGTTACTGTTCTCCAAAAGGAGCAATGCTTCCCATTTGCAGTTTGCTAGATAACCCAGAAGACTGATGATAAATTTGTTTGTGCCCGAATGAGACCACAATACAGCTGTTTAGTATAAATGAATATTATTTCATCTGTGAAATTATAGTGGAGGTAAGTCTAACTTTGATCCTGTTATCCTGGATCTGCATCAAACTTGAGTTAATTTTCTTCTGACCATTTTATTATCAAAACGTTGCTTCAGGAAACAGTACTGCAACTCAGTCTGTGGCTTTTGGAAAGTAAATATTAAGAAATCACACTTTTTCTCAATTGTGACATTTTATTTGAACATTAGCTTGCGCTCGTACCCATATTGACAAAAGTTAATTGGCTATACTGCTGTCATGTGACTATGATGTAATGAAAAGAAACCATAACATCTCACAGATGAAGAATGATGATGAACATAAGAAGAGTATCAATGGGAATGAATGGTAATGGAAAAAAGTTGTTAAACTTTGGTAAAATCATTTGTATTTCTGTCTGTCTTTTATCCAACAGGAACAATTTGGAGTTGGCCCTGTCTCGCCCAGTCACTGTGCTCGATAATGAGAGATTTACAGTACAGTCGGTTATCACCAAGCTAGTCTGTCCTGTTGTACTGGTGAGTAGTTGGTGTGTTCTTCCTAATGTATTCTGCATTGTATTTGAACATGAACATGTAAATATGTGCAGTCTTATGTGTGTTTTGCTCCCCTCTTCTAGGTGGCATTCCTGCTTGTTAACACTATTCGCTTTCTTCTTACTGCCCCCAGCCTCACTCCTAGATGCTACAATTTTGTTCAGCTTCAGGTAAAATAATTCAAAGCAGTAAATGTGCAGACAGCAAAGACTGTAATGTATTAGTGATGTAGGGATACAGCCAACCAGTGTGTATGTAAAGGTGTTTTTTGTGATTACTATTGAGAATAAACTTTCAGAACAGTTTGTTCTGTGTTGGCACCAAACATAATGATTGTACTAAGAAGATTCTTGAAAACGAAAAAGACTGGACAGAAATGTGTGTATGACTTGTTTTTTCAGCTAATGGGTGTTCTGCCCATTTTGCCCCTGCTCTTTCCTATTATGTGGGTGCTGGTGAATGCTTACGGAGAGGCCAGGGTCCTCGCCGAGTTCAGCCGTGTGTCACCAGCTGGCCTGGTAAGGGACATGCACACAGGGACACGGTCAAACACACACATAAATGTGACATGCAATGACAGGAGAAAAGGCTTCAGTTATTATCAGTGATTATTTTTTTTATTATTATTATTATTTTTTAACTTTTAGTAACAGGTCTAAAAGAACACATCAAATCAAAATGTATTCTTATAGCACATATTAAAAACAACAAAGCTGACCATAGTGCTTCACAGTCAGTAAAAGCATGAGACAATTAAAACAAACAATAAGAAAACAGGGCAGGAAACAATAGGTGACAACACAACAAGCCAGATAACAACCAACTAGTTAGAATCAAAAGCCAAAGTAAAAAGATGGTACGAATATGAACAGGGAGGTTATTCCAGAGTCTAGGTGCTATGGTTGCAAAGGCCCGGTCACCTCTCAACGTCAGTCGAGACCTAGGTTGTGCTAGGAGCATCTGATTGGACGATCTTAGTGCTCTATTGGGATTGTACAAGTGGAGGAGTTCGGAAAGATAGCTGGGTGCTAAATTATTTAGAATTTTAAAAGTGAACAAAAGAATTTTAAAATCTATACGATATTTAACAGAGAGCCAATGTAAGCTGGCTAAAATTGGAGTGATGTGTTCATAGATTCTCGTACCTGTTAAGAGGCGCGCAGCTGCATTCTGAACTAACTGAAGCATGTTGGAGGCCCAAGTAGAGGGAGTTACAGTAGTCCAGTCTGGATGTGATAAATGCGTGGATAAGCTTTTCAAGGTCCTTTAGAGGTAGGAACAGCTTTGCTTTGGATATCTGACGCAACTGGTAAAAGCTGTTGTTTACCACAGTGGAGACCCTTTTTCTCAAGTTTAAAAGCGCTATCCAGGAACACTCGGAGGTTTCTTACAGTGAGCGAGAGATGGCTAGCAAGAGGACCTAGGGCATCAGCTAACTGGTCTGGCGGAGTGTGACTATCAAAAACTATGATTTCGGTCTTATTCTCATTCAGTGTAAGAAAATTATGTGATAACCAAACTTTAACTTCATGCAGACAGTTGAACAGAGGTTGCAAAGAAGCAGACACATCGGATTTCAAAGGTGAATAAATCTATAACTATTATTTCTAGAACTCTTCAAACCCCGATAATAACACCAATGCTTTTTTCTCAACAAGTCCTTCAGGGACACAGACACATTTAGTTGTACACACTGAAGAACTACAGTGTAAAACTGTTGGAGTAATGCTTTTAGATAGCGATAAATGACTAAATGAAATTCAGTCATGTGTGTCAAGAATAACTTTAATGCACCTTCGGATTCCTTCTCCAAATTCTACTGAAGGAATGGACTTCATTCTTCCAAAAGCAATTTCATCAATAGCTTTTGTGATTGAGAACGCTGTCTTTAGCAGTTTAAGTAATGGCTGACAACAGTAGTTTGCTCGATGACCCCACTGTTGATACATGTGTTTGTGCACGGATGAGACCCCAATACAGCTGTTTAGTATAAATGAACATTATTTCATCTGTGAAGTTATAGTGGACGTAGTATAACTTTGATCCTGCTGTGTTGCATCTGCATTAAACTCGAGCATGAGTTAATTTTCTGTTAATGGATGATTTTCTCACCTTTTTATTGTCAAAATGTTGCTTCTACTAGCAGCTCTGCAACTCAGTCGGTGGTTTTGAGGGTAAATACTAAGAAATAGGAATATATAAACAGTCTTGTGGTGACATAATGGCTGACAAATTCTATCACAGTAAATAGTCAATGAGATCACACTTTTTCTTACACTCTTACCTGTATTGACAAAAGTTTATCCGTCACAGTAAGGGTAATATCTAATGGCTGACAACAACTCTGGGTGGCCAGTCATAGCCTTTAAAAAACATACCTTTTAAATGTAAATTTGTTTGAAAAGGTGAAAAATCATCTTTTGAGGCTTTGAAGCTAATTTCAACCATTCACCAAATTTTCTTCTGACAAAGGTTCTAAAATAGATCTAAATGGTACACAGATTAAATCTTTCTAAAGTCAATATTTGGTAGATGTCTAGGTCATATATAGTTTATTTTTTCCTTTCAAAATGCGATATCAGGCTTTTTTGTGGTGAAATGTTTGTGATTAAACAGCAATAACAATACCAGGCTTTGGTCATAAAGATGGAAGTAATGTGCCTTTGAAGGTTTCAGTAGTTGAACCTGTCAAAGGAATGTTGGCTGAGTGTTGGTGCATCAGATGTCAGAATTTGGACTTCAAGTTGGACTTCTAACTCACAAAGTCAGAGCAGCCCCACCAGCCCCATATTCTGAATCTAATTAGGAGCAATGCATGTAAGTGTTGGTAAAAATGTAAAAATTCGAATTTAGTCTGCTGCAAATTGCACGATAAAGGTGAAGGCATCACTTTAGGGCCCAGACCAGTGTTCATGGCGTCTCATCAAATATAGGTTATCCAGTGTTTTTGTGTCTGCTGTTTGCTAACTTCTGATCGTCTGCACTGCACACTGTTTCAGATGTTTTTCTTCTTCAGTTCAGTAATAACCGTGCACATGCACACACAGACATGCACACACAAACACACACACCATATCCCACACAGAGGAGGCACAGTGAGAGCCTCCTTCTGTGTTTTAACTAGACTCTTCTCTTGCCCTAGCTTGCTAAGTTCTCTGAGGACACTCTAAGCAGCTACACCGAGATGGTTTCCTCCCAGGTATAACCTCATGCTGTTTGACACCCCATTCTCTCCCCCCGCCTAAACTTGCTTGGCTCCCAAATCCACCTGAACGAACCCACTCACTGTCTTTACCCGTGTGTTTGCAACCCTTCTGTGGAACCATTGTACATAGCTCTTGCTACTTTTCCACCTTCCCCTCTCACCCTCAGTCCCACTTACATCTGAATGTCTTACATAGACATTAGATTCGGTGTCCTTTTTGTTTGCTTTTTGCTTTCATCCAAATACTTGACTTTGCTTTCTGTTTGTAAATGCTGTACATGTGATTTCCCTCTTTGAATGGTTTTGTTTGGACATTATTAGTCAACACAATTTGACCAAGCAACTCTTCATGTGATTTTACACTCAGATGCCTCCCGTTATAAGATAAGATAACCTTTATTAGTCCCACACGTGGGAAATTTGTTTTGTCATCGAATAGTTACCTTCAATAATCTATCCTGTGTGTTTAAGATCATGTGTTCATGTCCATGGTTACTACTTCTGTTCCCACCACCTTACACAGCTTCTAACCTAACTCAGTCATTGTCTTCTGTTATAACTGGACAGTAACAGCTGCCACCAGTCTGTCTTTTTCCAAACATTTAGTATTTGGCGTTTGAATCAGAGAAAATGATAGAAAGTGTTGAGGATAAGAGAGGCACTGACTCGTTGTTGGACCTTTCACCTCTGCTTTTTTGCTTATACTGCATGACTGGAAATTAGGTTTCCTCTCCTTGTGTCCTCTCCGTATCAACAGTGAACCATGAAAATATTTTCCACCTAATTTCATGAAATAAAGTTTGACTTTGTGTTTGGAAGACATGCTGGTCAGTGAGCTGCAGGGGAGTTCAATGAAAGACTTTGAACTCCTCTGTGGCTGTCAATCCTGCACATTAGCAGCTCAATCTGTTATTTAAACTTGTAGGGAACATGTCTATAGAAAAGGGAAGTGTAGTGGACAAATTTGCATTCACAAAAGAGAACTGGGGTGGCTACTTCTGCTGACAATCTAATTACGGTATCTGACAGCTTAGTAGAAGTGGAAGATTCATCAAGAGGAAGGTTTCTCTGTTAAAGACGCTCCTGATCTGAACCTAATGACACTTCAGATCTCTGACATGCAGTGATCAGGCATAACGTTTATGACCACTGACAATAATAATAAAGTGATTATCTCTTCATATTGGCATCTGGGTTAGTGGGGGGGTGGGGGTATTTATGCGTAGAGAAAAGGCAGGTCTGTTATGTATTTTTTACTGGATACAGGCACCCTAGTCAGGAGTGGAGCACCCGACCTGAGGTCCAAAGGCGATTGGTGTTCCTACATGTATATTGCCCCTCCTCATAAGACTCATACATTTTAGTCATGTATTTAAGCATTTAGGTTTTTGATATCTAGTAGTAAGTAGTTCTCTTGATAACTGTGTGTGTGTGTGTGTGTGTGTGTTCACTTAAGCAGGAGATGCTCCGGTGTGTATGGAGACACCTGGTTGCTGTCCTGAAGGGAAAATCTCAGACACTCTGCTGTACTTCCAGCCTTTTACATACACTGGGATCTGTCACAGTGAGTATTGTAGGCCATTAGACAAATACATCTAGGTAAAAAAAATGCTACCCAAAATGCATTTCATGTTGCGTCTAGATCAAATTAAAAATAGAATAAAATTATATGCAGCTCTGTTCTGTAAGCTTTTGATATATGATCATAGAACAGAACATAGATAGATAGATAGATAGATAGATAGATATGGATGGATCTCTGAGCACAAGATCCATAGACCCCAGGTGCAGGCTGTGTAAAGATGCCCCAGAGACAATCCAGCACATAACAGCAGGGTGCAAGATGCTAGCAGGCAAGGCATACATGGAACGCCATAACTAAGTGGCCGGCATAGTGTACAGGATCATCTGTGCCGAGTATAATCTGGAAGTCCCGAGGTCAAAATGGGAGACGCCCCCAAGGGTGGTGGAGAATGACCGAGCTAAGATCCTGTGGGACTTCCAGATACAGACGGACAAAATGGTGGTGGCTAACCAACCGGACATAGTGGTGGTAGACAAACAGAAGAAGACGGCCGTAGTGATCGATGTAGCGGTTCCCAATGACAGCAACATCAGGAAGAAGGAACACGAGAAGCTGGAGAAATACCAAGGGCTCAGAGAAGAGCTCGAGAGGATGTGGAGGGTGAAGGTAACGGTGGTCCCAGTGGTAATCGGAGCACTAGGTGCGGTGACTCCCAAGCTAGGCGAGTGGCTCCAGCAGATCCCAGGAACAAAATCGGAGATATCTGTCCAGAAGAGCGCAGTCAAACTTTTTCTTCTTTTTCAGTCCTTGTACCATTTTCAGAGGAATTTTTTTGTTTGTTTGTTTTTTGCCAATTAACATTGACCTATGAATCATTCAAGCATAAAAAACCACCTAATGCAAGGGATGAACCAGTGTTGTCTCTCTACATAATGAACAGATTCTAAATTATATCTTTTGGATACAATAATTACAGTTATTGCTTCCAAGGATGGCACAACCAGTTATTATTAAGTTAAGACCAATTACTAGGTAGGTTTGGATAGCTTTTTTCCCTTAATAACTTAGGTTATCTTTGCCAAATACATTTAAACTTGGTTGATGATCTGAAACATGTAAGTGTGATGAAATTGCAAAAACCAATACAAAATCATGAATGGGCGAAATACTTTCTCACAGCACTGTTAAAATATTTTTGAGGACGTGGACCTTATGCAGTTTCAAATTGTACGCATTTAGGCACATGGGTCCTATACTACAGTGTGTGTGTAACTCTTCTGTGTGGATATTTGGAACTGTTTTGGAATTCCTAAAGTAGTGACCAAACAATGCTTCCCTGAGCCAGCGCTTTATAGAGATTAAAAAGCCTAGAACTCTTCTTATCACTGAAAGCTATTTTCTCAGGAAGCTTTTTGTTCTGTAAGTGTGTGTTTATATAATCTGTACTTTTGTTTTGCGTGCAGGTTCTATGTTGTGTGGACAAGCAGGGTATTCTTTCGTGGCCAAATCCCAGTCCGGAGACTGTGTTGTTCTTTAGTGGACGAGTGGAACCATCACACAACAGTCAAGATGACCTCAGAGACAACATGTCTGTTAACTCATACTGCCAAATGGAGATGGATGATGACAGGGAAGAGGTTTGTTTGTTCTCTTAGGCAAAGCTTTTAGCCCCCCAAAATTAATTTTAGAGTTTAATAAAAAAAACAACAAAAAACAAGAAAACTTTTTATTGTCTGGTAGGGCCAGGAGGCAGAGGCTCTGCTTTGTCTGCAGAAAGAGCCCCCCCCTCAGCTGGGAGTGGGGCCAGATCCCAGCGAGATGTCGCACGAAACAGCACTCTCATCTGACACTCTCCAGATTCAGCAGCACTGCCAGCCTGTACCCACTTGCACTAAACACCACTCTGGATCGAATGTGAGCTTCAGCCATGACACTGAGGGAGGCGAGGATGCCCAGACACCGGTACAAACTGCAACTGAAATTTCTAATATAGAGCTCTTTAAAAAAAAAAAAATTACTACATAAAATTTTAAAAACAGATGGTGAAAACATTAGTCCCATTAATACTGAAATTTTGGGTTATCTGAGATGTAAATGTTGTATTAAAATTTGTTTTTGTCAGTTTGAATTTTCACTGCTGCTGCTATGGCCTACATATTTAAGCTAACCAATAAGAAATAACTTAAAATGACAGGGAACTAACCAGCACAGTACAAATAAAGTGATAAACTCAGGAAGTTGGTATGTGGCTTCAGGTTTTTTTCTCTTATCTCAAGGATTTTTCACTGGGCTGTCCTGAAGTGGAGGCTGATGACTTTGTGTGTGACTACCACCTGGAGATGCTGAGCCTGTCACAAGACCAGCAGAACCCTGCCAGCATCCAGTTTGATGACCAATCCTGGCAGTGCCACCTGCCCTCCCTAAAGCCACTGGGCCTGAATATCATGCTAAACCTCTGCAATGCCAGTGTCACCAAGCAGCTCTGTCGCTTCTCTGACCATCTATCAAACCTGGCTCTGCAGGAGAGCCACGGCACGGTGCTGCCAGTATATGTTCCATGGGGGCTCTGTGAGCTTTCCAGACTTATAGGTGAGCATGTCAGAACTGATTCTTATATAAACTAAACAAGTAATGACTTCCCTGAATCTTTTGGTTATATCCAACAGCCTGTGGGTCGCTATTTAACACAATGTATAAGTTACAGGTTACATGCTGATATAAACCTATTTAACAATGGTTATCCTGTGGCACAGAGGATTTTACAGATCCTCTACGCCCAGCCTACTCAAGCAACGGCCTATGGGCCACATGTGGCCAGAAGCAACCTCTGAGTGGCCCTGTCAATGATCCTGCCAGAAATGCAGAGTAAGACGGGAGGAAAAAAATTTCAAACAGAAATTTCTACAGCATAATGTAGATGGTTAAACGCAACACTCCTAGTAGCCTAGTAATATTCAGACCGCAGTGCATTGTTGTAAACATTTCTACAAATGAAACAAGTAGTCTATGATGCGACAGCAACATGCCTTATCAACCCAACAGGAAAAATGAAAACCACTGATTTAACCCTGCTGTGTCTGACAAGCCAGGGTTTATTTTTTATTTTACCACTAAATCTAAATGTCGAATCTTTGTGTTTAATTTGTAACGAGTGTGTGGTATGATTATGTAGGCTAAATTATTATGTAGGTAAAGTGCAAAGTGCTCCCAGCAGTAATAGAAGCATTAAAAGCACATATTACACGACAGGGGTTAAAAGAGAGATTTTATACAAATAATATATTCTATTATTATATATTCTATGTTCATTACTCGTAATGAACGTAGAATATATGTTTTACTTTACTTTACCAAATTAAATTACAAAAAATTAGCTTTCTCAAGACGTTATGTTCTCATACACTGGTATATAATTTTAAATAAATCACTGCATCCGAATCGACTGAGTGCGATATTAAAATCTATCAGAGAACAATTCAGAACCATTGTTTTCTTCTTTTTGTCTGTTTGTCAGGGTTCACCCCTGGTGCGAGAGAGTTGTTTAAACAGGAGAACCACTTGACCCTCTACCAGCTGCCATCTGGAGAGAAGACCAAGGAGTTCACATCCCACCGCCTTCATTACTTCACCAAACGCCAGCCTCCCATCTCCCATCTCATCTCTCTGTTCGTACGAGACTCTTCATCCAGTGAGTCAGCACACTACTATTGTTTTGGGTTTTATGATGCAGTTTTAATAAAATGTTCAGCACCATCTCTTTATTACCTGCACATAATCCATGTTCCTGTATATTTTTCTGTCCAATCCTCCCTTTGGCCAAACAGTACCATAATGTTTTGTTGTTTTCTTTCTTGATAATGCTTTTTTGCACTGTTAGATAATGTCCAGATGCTGTCACATGGTTCAGCTGACCTTATCCTGGAGGCCTGCACTGACTTCTGGGATGGAACTGATATCTACCCCCTCTCAGGCTCAGACAGGTCTGTCTTTGGCTTTTTGTTTGTGCTTGAAGTCAACATAGTTACACTTTCCAAATGCACACAGTGAATTTGGAAAGTTTTCATTTCATCCTTTGGTTCCTGTGTCACAGAAAGAAGGTCCTGGACTTCTACCAACGTGCCTGTCTGTCAGGTTACTGCTCAGCTTTTGCGTATAAACCCATGCAAGTATCTCTGTCTAGCCAGCTGAATGGGAAATGTATGGAACTGGCTCCTGGTCCCTGTCTGTTTTCTGGACTAGAGTTGCCCTCCACGACTCCCATCAAACACAACTCCTGCAGGAACAGCTGGAGCTCAGATGGTATGGACTGTGACACTGATGAAATGGGTGGTTTTGCATTTGAACAAGACAAAACTGTACAAGAATTAAAGGAAATATGTTGTCACTGCAAAGCTCAATTGCTGTTATCCAAGGTTCAGTAGTTTGACTTGTTTATCAAAGACCATGACTTGGACAGATGAATTTTACTTACTTGGCAATCACTGCATACAAGTGAGTTAGTAAGTTTTGATTCTACATGTCTTGGAAGTGACTGTAAATTGCAAAATTGTGTGGATAAAGACATTTCTCTGACTTTAGACAGATGTTACAGTGTTTAGTTACCCTCTCTTTCCTCTTTCCCGTCGTGCTCACAGAAGGTATAGGTGAGGGTGTGGAGCGTGACGACTGTGTTCAGGCCCTAAGCGGGCAGATCTTTATGGGAATGGTGTCATCCCAGTTCCAGGCAAGGCTAGACACGGTCCGTCTCATTGATGCCCTCGTCACTGCTTGCATCCGCTTTGTTTACTTTTCCATGGAGGATGAGCTCCGCAGCAAGGTGAGTACAGTCAAGCTCTTAATCATTGCAACTAAAAGCTTACTTATTTAGTTTTAACTTATTTATTTAGTATTTCTATTATTTATAAGTATCTATAAGTTTTTGCTCATTTACAGACAAATAGGACAAAGGTGGTAACTTATTTAATTACTGCTAATTACTGTTCTCCGTCATCTATAAAGATTTGATGAGGGTCTAACAGCAAATGACATTGCGTGTTTCACTTTAGACAGGTGTGCTCTCACGCAAGGTCACAGTTTATGACCTGAAGAAAATTGTCACATTTGTTTGGAAAAACCTACTAAAATACTGGATACTACTATATAGTAGTGTCTATATATAGTCTAGTATACTGCTATAATCTACTATAAATTTGAGACGGCTCCTTTGGATTTGTGCAGGTGTTTGCAGAGAAGATGGGTTTAGAGACAGGCTGGAACTGTCATATCTCTCTGACACCAAACGGAGACGGTCCCTGTGATGGAGCTCCATCAAGCCCCAATCATGGCTCCCTGCATGAGGATTTGAACCAAGGTACCCGTGTTTCTGACAAGTTTAGTTAATATTCGTGTTATTAGTAATGGGAACAATTTTAAAGGCTGATTATATATTTAGTCATTAATAGTGTAGCAGCTATCAATTATTTTAGTAATCAAGTAAACTGTTGATTATTCCAACAAGTAATCGAATAGGAAGTACTTCTGTCTTATTTACAATAAATATTCAAAGGGGGAAAAAAACATGGCTCTTTCAAAAGTTGGAATAATTGGAAATCTCCAAATATCCACCAAATATTTTGATTTAATTAACTCATTTAAAATCTGTTCTGGAAAATGATTGGGAGTGGGTTGGCTGTCAAGAATGGGCTCAAGATAACAGTTGACGCTACCTCCAAATGCAATGTTGGAATTAGATGAAGGAATAATATCAAAACTAAAAAAAAAGAGCATCAACATTAGGAGCATAAATAATTAGAAAAGCATTTGGTAGAGTAACCAAAAGTATCTATGATATGGATCAGACTTTGTGGCCTCCACTCTAAAGAGAATATTTGTACTAATGAGGATTGTCACACCTCTAGATTTATAAGTAAATGGAGCCTGAAAAACCTGAGAAACCTAATTTGCTCTCAACCTGTGCTACTCAGCTGCACTAGCATGCGTTTCTTTGAGGAAGATAATTTCTTCTTCCAAAAATTTAAGGTGTGAAAGGACATGACCCCTCTTGACCACGTGTCCAAGACCTTTTACGTTCCAATTAACCAATGTGAGGTCTCTCATGTCGCTAGAAACAGAATTATTAGGTACTGTCGTAACAGGAGACAACAACATAACGAGGTAATGCAAAAAAGCAGCTAATATCTAAATGTACAACCACATCTGAAAGAACACAATTACCCAAACTGTCAAACACTTCATGAAGGTAGATCAAGAGCTGTGCACTTCCGCTCTGCTCTCTCTTCACCGTGATGCACCAGTACAGTGTCTGCATCACTGCAGCTAAAGCACTAGTCTGTCTGTTGATCTCTGCTCCCCTCTTTCCTCACTCGTGAACAAGACCCTGAGATAATTAAACTTCTCTACCTGGGTCAGCAACTCGTCCCTGACCCAGAGTGGGTCCTCCACCCTTTTCTGGCTGAGAACCATGAGGTGCTACTTTTAATTCTCAGTGCTTCACACTCTGCCACATACACACTAAATGTCCCCTCCCTAACTCAGTGGGAGGAAAAACAGCTGGCAATGCGTGTTTTCCTATGAGGTGAAGCAATTTATGGCAGCCCAGCTGTATCTGTTATATCTATAAAACCACTTACAGTCTCCTCTCTCAGTGTATTGGGTTCCTTCTCAGCAAAAAATCAGTTTAGTACTGTATATCAGCGGTCCTCAACCCTCGGACCGGTCCGTGAGTCGTTTGGTACCGAGCCGCGAGAGTTGAGGCTCAGGTGTGAAATATATGGTTCTCAGGGTTTTTATCGGTTTTCAGCGTTAGTTTGTTATCGTTTTTATCTTTAACTCGGTCTTCCTGGGTCTCTTCACGTGTGTTATGAATAAATCTTCTTTTTTTCGGTACCAGTACTAGTTTTATTTTGTTGTATCTATCCGCGACACCTTAAAGGCCGGTCCGTGAAAATATTGTCGGGCATAAACCGGTCCGTGGCGTAAAAAAGGTTGTGGACCGCTGCTGTATACAACATACTGTATGCAATATACTGTGTATCTTAAGAGTGTATGAGTAAATGTACAAATCTGGTACTTTTGGTGTTTTTCGTTGTTGTTGTTTTGTTTTTTGTTTTTTTTCAGTAATGCTTCTTAATAAGTGTAGAGGAAGCCATACTATTTTTTTTTTTTCTGTAACACAGATTCTCGGGATGAAGCAGAAGGTCCCCTGCTACCAGAAGAGGAAGCCCACTCTGACCTGGCCAGTTTCCAGCCCACAGATAGCGATGTCCCCAGCTTCCTGGAGGACTGTAACAGGGTAATTTGCTCTTAATCACAACCAGTGAAACTACTGTTCTAGCCCACAGAGGCAAAAGCAAAGTCTGCTCAGTCTTGTGTTTTATGTATTGCTTCCATATATTTTGTAAAGGCCAAGTTACCTCGTGGGATCCACCAGGTTCGTCCTCATTTGAAGAACATTGATAATGTGCCTCTTTTGGTGCCACTCTTCACAGACTGTACGCCTGAAAGTAAGTCTTATCTTACATATGGGTACCATATTGTGTACAAGATGTCCAGTACATTACTACTTAGTATTCTGAGTAAAGTTTAACAAAAGTGAACCAACGATCCACATGCCTGTAACACTTTCTTTCAGCCATGTGTGAGATGATCACGATCATGCAGGAAAACAGGGAGGTTACGTGCTGTCTGGGGAGCGCTGGCAATTTTCGCAATAGCCGCCTGTTCCTTCAGAGTGACCTAAGGTACGCTAATAATAAAATATATGAATATGCACAATCATACTAAATAACATAGAATCAACTGTTGTCACAACTCTGTCACTGACTGCAGTTGGCTACAGCAATCATTTTTCTAATATGGGGCTAACTGAGGCTGCAAAGCAGAACAAGGACTACCAAAGAGATAATAAATCATTTGGAATATTTGCAGATTAATTCAAAAACACTTTCATGCCACAGTGTATCTGTATACTGCACCTGGCCAAACTAGAATAAAACAGGTCTCCTTTAAGCAAGTGACTTATAGTTTTAGAAATCCTATGCAAAGTTGGGAGAATGAATGGACAAGTCTCAATCAGACTCCAGCTGCAGTGTGCTGGAGATGATGGTTTACTCATCAGCAAAAAAATGAGCTTGTAATTGCTTCAGTACTCTGCTTCTTTGAATTGTCCAGTCAAAGCTGAGACTTAATTTTATTTATTTATGCAATATTAAACATTTCTAAAACATATATTGTTACAGTGTGATTATGCTTTACTGATTGTTGATGTTAAAATAATGTACATTAACACTAAAGGGTGGTGAATGCATCCAACTACTGTTCACCCTATCCTGCACAAATTGCCATACAATCACGCCACCTGACCTCTCTGTTTTACAGCATTGCTTTGGACCCTTTGTATCCATCTCAGTGTTTGTGGGAGACGTTTGGCTATGCCACTGGGGGAGGATTTAATGGAGAGGTCGAAGGACTGTCTCCATTGAGGCTGTCTGGACAGCTCAACAGCATGGGCTGTTCTGTTACCTTCCACCAAGGAGAGAGTGTGAGCATGGTCAAACTCATAGAACAGGTTAGATGCACACAGGCCCTTGTGTACCCGATCAGTCTAAGAGTAATGTTACATTTATAAATGTATCTACCTTTGGCTGAATGTGTTGCAGGCACGACACACAACCTACGGCATTCGCAAGTGCTTCCTCTTTCTGCTGCAGTGTCAACTCAGTCTGGTTATCATCCAGGTGAGAAGGGAAGATTCATAAATTCTGAAGATGTGCCTGTTTACACTGCATTAAACATCTTCCTATTTCTGTGTAATTTACTGCATCATGTGCTTCTGGTGTTACAGTTCTTAGCCTGCTTAGCTCAACTTCCTCCTCCCATGAACACCACTGACATCCTCTGGGTGTCATGCTTCAGCTGCCCTCTGCTAAGGTACATACATACTGTAAATATCTAGAAACTAATAATTCATAGTTATTTTGTTGTTTCGTGAAGAAACTGGTTCTAATTTGTTCTCTGTTGGCAGTGTGTCACTTTTGGGAAAGCCACCTGATAGTACAGTTATGACAGTTGCCACAGGGAAGAACCTGGACGCAATCCCGAAGAAGGTAGTATCAAGTATGAGAAATAGAGTATACTCATGTGATATTATTCAGGTTTTTATTGTTCACACAGTGTATCTATTTCCTGTATCCACTCAAATGAATGCTTAATAAAATCTACTTAAAGAAACTCTGCTCAACCTCAGAGAAAGAATTAATTATAGACACGACCATAACAGTTACAACTGGCAGATTACAAGACATGCACAAAAATGTCCTGCACTGTAATGGTGGACTATTTCGTCTACTGTTTTCCTCGGCATCAGTCATATGACAACAAAGTTGCAGCTACTATTGCAAAATACATGTTGCATAGCTTGGTTTTTAGTTTTTATTTTACTAGTCCTTTATTTATCCAGGTAAAAAATCTCATTGAGATTAAAAATCTCATTTCCAAGAGAAACCTGGCATCATGGCAACTAAAGTCAAAATACATGTACATAACATTTAAAACAAATACAATATCCCATACGAACATGTGAAAAATATACAATAACAGAACAATTAAGAGTAACATTAAAAAACAATCACACTGAGTAAAAGAGTTACAACAGCTAGTAATAACTAGCCATTCTATATTTTGCGGTATTACTGAAGAAAGTGGTCATAAATCTTTGTTTTGTTCAGTCATTTGACTTTAGAATTTATGGGTAAGTTCATATGAAGGATCACATTAACTATTGAAGTCATTTGGCAGGCTGGGCTAGTATTTGCTGTCTTACTAGCAATAACTTTGGCAAGCAAGATACAATTGGCGATACGTGAATCTGATGGCTATTTTGTAACATTAGCTGATAAAGTGATTTGAAAAGGAACAGCTACATTACCAGATCAGCTACTGAAATCTTGGATGAATTTGTGTATGTCTGTTTGCCAACCTCTTTAACCAGACTCAGAACTACTTCCTTGGCTGTTTCCTGTTGAAGTTTGGCCTGACTATGTGTGCCTACCTGTTGGCCTTTGGGTTTAGCCTACAAGCGGTCTGCCTGAGCAGTTTGTCACACTGCAACCTGAACTCCTCAGACAACACCACTGCCTCCTGTAATATATTTGCAAAGAGGTAGGAGTAACAATAACCTGCAACAGTACATAGCTGTTCCACTCATAGACTTAATGCTAAAATGAATTACAATGCAGTTAGATTAGCAATAATGAAGAACAAGTAAGCAACATGTTAAAAACAAATATATTTCCATATATCTGCAGCGTTTCACCTAGTGCACCTCAGTGGTTCTTTGAACTGTCTAACGGTCTGCTGATGACGCAGAAGATCATGGCAGGGTTTCTTGTCTTGCACACAGGTAAGAGCGCCTTCATAGATATGTACAAGTGTCCTTTAGATTTTTATGATGTCTTAAAGCAGTTTGTGAGCTCTAGGACAACGGCAGTCAGGATCTTAGAGTATTCCACTGGAGCGCGTCTGTAGTAAATGAAAACCCCTTTCCTCCCTCTGGTCAATTTGCGGGACCATAAAACAGTTTTTATTCTGTTCTCGGAGCTTAGGTTTGCCCAAATCACCTGAAACTACTTTTTTTTCTCTTTTTTTTTTTTTTTACCCACACTGTGCTCTGCTAGGGATAGGGCTTCCCTCCGTCTTCCTGGGGGGGTGCCTTCAACATTTCAAATGCTAATAACTAAAGACAGGTTGGTGTAGACTCACAGCTTAGGAATGAACAAAATGGATACAGCATACATAAATTAAAAAAATTTTGGCAGCGGCTGTGTTTTATGCAGTGTTGGGGAGTAACGGAATACATGTACCACCGTTACGTATTTAAAATACAAAATATGAGTAACTGTATTACATTTACGGTTTAAAAAGGGTTGGTACTCAGAATACAACCATTAAGAGGCTCTAATGCCTGTGTCTCAATCTCACAGCCTATGTCACCTCTACTTGCGGACGTCTACCAATGACGTGAGGAATTTTTTAAATTTTTTTTATTATTCAAAAAAGTATTTAAAATGAAGGCAATAGGCAGAGTGTTACAGGCATAGCCTTAAAGAATGTAGCCTCATGGGCAGTGTAGTCCGTGCTGCAGCGAGAATGGACTGTCATACCCGTTATGTGTCTGTGAGCATGTAAAAATAATAATAACCACTGCAACCAAAAAGGGTGCCTGACGAGCCCAGCTGTAAGTAAGCTATTAAGACTCGACTGTACATTGTGTTCGTGTTTTCCTCGTCCACACAAACGCAAAAACTGAGTTTTTGAAAACCTCCACCCTGGCAGGAGTTTTTAGAAATCTTAGTTTTCAGTGATCAAAAACGCCGTACACACATGGACGAAAGTTGCAAACGCATAGAAAATCCTGCGTTTTCAAAAATACCCATTTACATGTGGACGTGGCCCATTTTCAGAGAGGTAGTTTGAAATAAAATGAACATTTTGAACACAGATTGTTTTGATAATCACGAGATGATCAGTAAAACTCCCATGTTAAAGACGAGTGATTGTGTTTTCTTTTTTAAAATCGAACTTTTCTTATTGTTGTTCTGTCATTTACCAGTGGTAATCTCCCTGAGCTATGTCCATCGCTCGCAGCCTTTATGGAAAAAGAGCCCATTCAGCAATACCTGGTGGTGTGTCACTGTACCTGTGGTGTAAGTAATTATGTTCTTTAGATAATGTTAAAGCCCAGTGTTTATCAACATCTTTGCAAACATCAAGGACTAAGATTAACGCTGGTTTTATAATAGATTTCAGCAGTCCTGTTTTGAGTGATCAGTAAGACTAGAAAATTGCAGTGTATAAACACCAGTACATTTAGCTTTAGATACTGTACTTACAACAGGGTTAAAATGAACAGATTGGTGCTGGAGTTCATGTGTTTGTCTATTAAAGATGTTATGCAATGTTCATAGACATATTTACTAATGAGATTTCAAGACAACTTTCAAAGTGAATGCAATGTTGTGTTGACATACTGCACTCACAAAGCTAGAATCAAACTTTGAACATTGTGGTTATGTTGCTGCAACGTTACCACCTGAGAGAAAACTCAGTACCGTGCAAAAGTCTTGATCCATGCTTCATTTAGATTTTTTGCTATGAAAGTATATGTGCAGCAAATAGTTTAGACATTTTCTATCTTGGTACGTGTAAAAACCTTGTTATTTTTACAGCATCGGTGTCATATTTGTGACCATTGTCATGCTAAAAAATGAAGCCATTGCCAATCAGTTGCTTTCCAGGTGGTAGTGGATGGTGGATAAAAATCTAATTGTACATTTCCATGTTCATAACTCCACTGAAGAGCCATGCAGACCTAAACCATTACAGTCTTCACCGTGTTTTATAGATTGCTTCTGTTCTTATTCTGCATACAGATAAGAACAAAATTATTACTCCCACTATGAAATTTCAAGTTGATGTCAAAATTTCCCAAGTACTTTTATTTTTTTAAACAGAAGAAGAGATTTTCAAACGAGCATTTCTAAATACATTAGGTTTCTTTAGAAAGCACAAAATATTTTTATTTGCACATATTGAAAGAATAATTTCAGAAAAAAAACAAAAATGACTGGGGTCAGTATTATTATCCCTCTGAAAAATTGACCTTTTCCATTGAGCCGTAGCCCAAACCACTGCTGTGCAATGATGTGCTTTGACTTTAAAATGACCAAAGCTTCGAGTTAAAACTGGGATTTATCTTATTTATACAGTAGAAAAAAAGTGTCTGAGCTGTCACTTGAGAAAGCATCAGGCCAGAAAGAAATAAAATCAATTTAGACTTTAGAAAAAGACTTATTGATGCCCACAAAGCAGTTGAATATAAAAAGTTGTAACATTTCCAAGTTTGAGGAACATGAGGAAGTGAGCCACCCAGTACAGAGCAAGCCTGGCTATGAGAACATACAGGCACTTCAAGAAATAGGTTTTACTATACCCTCCAAAAAAGACAAAATTATTACAAAAATTAAATGACAGAAACAAGCCATATTAATAATTAAGTGGGCCCATAAAAGAGGTTAACTAAACAAAATTCTACTCAAAAAAAGTACAAAATATCATAATTCAACAAACCCACCTCTCCAAATGAGAGACAGCTCCACTTATATAGTGACTGAATGAACTATTGTATAAATAAAAGGTGAAAACCACAAAGCAATAGCTAAACATAATACAAGAAGAAACCCCATTCCCCCCTGAATCGTCACAACAGATGGTTAAGTCCATTTTATTGCCTCTGCACTTAAACCAGCTCCAGGTAACAGAGTATTTCAGTTGTGTGGCTGCATGCAGCCATCATACTGGCAGAGGTAGGAAATGTGTCCTTTGGTCAAATGAGACAAAATTCTAGCTCTTTGGCCAAAGACATTGGTTATGTTTGTAGAAAGAAGGGAGATGTGTGCAACCCAAAGCATACTGTCCTCACACCAAACTATGGGGATGCTGCAGCAAGTGTGGAAGTGGGAAATCTCGTCATGGTCGATGAAATCATGAAGAAAGGGGGAAATGTGAAGATTTTAACAGAAAAACTCATGCAGTCCATAGTAAAAGTGGTTCTGGGTTGTTGCTTTGTCTTCCAACCTGACAAGGAGCCAAATCATATAGAACTCGTGGTGAAGAACTACCTCCAGAAGACCAAAGTGATGGTACTGGGGGGAAAAAATTCAAGTATTTTCCAAGTACTGTTAAAACGTGTGCTTAAAAATTATATTTACATAGTGGGCTAACAATTCTGTCCAGCTGTATATAAGTCCTGATACCCCTGATTTTCAGTCCCGTTCTTGTGCAATTTGGCATACCTCAAGCTCTTCTTCTTGTTTCCCTTTCTTAAGAATGGCTTCTTGATAGCCACACTCCATGGAAGTCATTACTGAGTCGTGGTCAAACAGTAAATGACTGAAAGATCAGATGCATTTCAAAGGAGGACTTTTAGGCCTTCGCTGGATTTTTCCTTCTTATTTCTAAAATTGTGTTTTGTCAGTTTTTATAACATTGTTATCATTGTTATCATTATCCTTCATTGGTTGAGTTGGGTGCCTTTTTATGCCTGCATGAGTCATAGGCCAGTGTTACAACATTCTTCTGAAAATGATTAGGTACAAGGACTGGACTGAAAACTGGAAAAAAAAAAGCACCTAATGTCCAAAGAAAAACTTTGAAAGAGCTTAATAATGTCTGTAAAACTATTGCCTATAGATATTTAAAAATAAAAATTCTGAATTCTTGGAAACAAAATATAAAACAGGTGGGTGGCTCAAGACTTCTGCACAGAACTGTAGTTCTGTTTACCTCAGAGTTGGCAGAATGTAAAATGTAGTCATGACCATAATAAGATCTTGTCTTATGATACTTTGTACATTACAGTAAAATCAGTTGGGATTGCCTTTGTTTTTGAGTCTTTGTTAGCAATTTTTTTTTATTAGTACCTACTTGGATCG
Organism: Haplochromis burtoni; assembly: GCF_018398535.1. Lineage (NCBI taxonomy): Eukaryota > Metazoa > Chordata > Actinopteri > Cichliformes > Cichlidae > Haplochromis > Haplochromis burtoni. The sequence goes on from NW_024583047.1 coordinate 128,566, forward strand.
GCTCGTTACAATCAATATACCACGAACGTGCGTGAAGTCTTAATAGCAACGCAGCAGAGTGTCCGGTTACATCATTTGCATGCGACACATGACACCACAACACAAGGAGAGCCCCAAGGAGTTGATTGTGTTCATCTGTGGACGTTGTGTTTAAACACTAGTTTGCTAGTTTGAGCGGGGAGTCAAGGAGGCCATTTATGTGAAAAGGGAAAGAGCTCCTCTGAATCGAGGAGGGGACATCTTTCACCATCATACAATGCTGTGATTGCAACCATTCCCCAACTCTATGACTAGTACTCATGGGCATTGATCAGTGGTCTTTGATCTGTGGTTGTTGATCAGTGGTCTGACCTCACAGCCCATTGGGCTTGTCATTGTGCAAAGGTACTGTTTATAAGGTTGCAGAGACCTGCAGTCATCTGAGACTGAAGAAAATCACTTGAAAACTAAAAACGTCCAGATGAACAGAATTAACTCTTTGGGATTTACTTACCAGGATGATTGAGCATGCATCAAGACAGTAGAGGAGGATATCAGACCGATGCTATTCCCATTCCTCAGTCGGTGGTGTTTTGTCAGACTTGAAGACCACAGTATTATTTGTTGTGTACCCATTTACCTCGTTGTCGTGTTTCAAAAATGGCGGTTATGATTTTCGATAAGGAGACGCTCTCGTGAATCATCAAGTGACGCCACCGATTAGCCAATCGGTGGCATGCGGTTTGATGTCACATTTTAGTACCTGGTTGGACCGCTTGAGACTGTGGCCAAGCAGGTACTAAAAAGGTACCTGCTACCAGTCACTACTATCGTCCCATGGCGAACACTAAAAACCCTTGTTAAACCATACCAAGCCGACACGAGTAGGTACTAATGGAAAAGGGTATGTATATGTATGAAATCCTCTTGTCTGTACTTTTCACCAGACTGGTCAGCCAAATTGTTCAAGCCACAGTGGATTACCAGTTGTGGTGTGACAAGACAACTGTCCTGTGCTTTAAACTGGCTGACATACCGCTGGAGGCCTGGCTGCTAGTGTCTGTCTCCCTGCTGCTGGTGGTTGTAGTCAATGAAGTGGTGAAGCTACATGAGATACGGTACGAAATAGAAGAAGCTGTTAGAAATACATCAGTAGTGTTGGGGAGGGATAGTATAAAATAGTTGGAAAATGATTAGAAACAATATGATTCTGATTCACGGTGCACGGGCAGCACGGTGGTTAGCACTTTTGCTGCACAGTAAGAAGGTCCTGAGTTCAATTCCACCATCAGGCCGGGGTCTTTCTGTGTGGAGTTTGCATGTTCTCCCCAGGTACTCCGGCTTCCTCCCACAGTCCAAAGACATGCAGTTAGTGGGGATAGGTTAATTGATCAATCTAAATTGCCCATAGGTGTGAATGTGAGTGCAACTGGTTGTCTGTGTCCCTGTGTGTTGGCCGCGATGACTGGCGACCTGTCCAGGGTGTACCCCGCCTCTCGCCCTATGACAGCTGGGATAGGCTCCAGCGCCCCCCGCGACCCTGGAAAGGAGAAGCAGAAGCGAATGGATGGATGGATGGACAATATGTTCTGTACAAATGTTAGAAACAGAAAGAGGGTAGCATGAACATGTGGTGGTGGAATGATAATAATAATAATAATAATGATATTAGCCATTAATTAATTTAATGATGATGATGATGATGATGATGATGATGATGATGATGATTATTATTAATTTTTTAGATTTCAGGTCAGTCTTTGTTTTTCTCTTATACTCCTCAGAGCACTGAATTGCTGCTAAATTGTTTTTTTTGTGCGTTTGTTGATTATAAGCTCTGGTTTGTCCTCTGTGTCCTTTCAAAGGGTGCGAGTTCGGTACCAGAAGAGACAGAAGTTGCAGTTTGAAACAAAGCTTGGAATGAACTCTCCGTTCTGAAGTCTGTTGGTGGGGCAATACCAGGAGCCAGCTTGGTGCACATGCTGTAGCAGACAATTTAAGCCTAACTGCACTGCGGCCAGGCGGAGCAAAAGTCGAACAACCATGAGGGCAGTTTGACACATTTGTTCGAGCTTCTGGGACCGTTTTTTAACAGTTGATTCATGACAAAAAGGCAGGGAAAAGAAAGACTCCAAAGAATCCAATTTAATTACAAACATTTAAATGATGTCAGAAGAGTTTGTTGTCTGAACTCTTGAAAGACATGAAGAATAATTTCTGAAGAAGCTCCTGCTTCATCTTCTTCACATCTGTTCTACATCCGAGAAACGTTTTACATGGGGTCCACTCCAGAAACGTTCCGCTAAATGCTACTTCACTTTCAGAGGATCTTAATGTGACATCCGCTGAGACATGTTGAATTGTTGCATATCATCTGACTAGCTTTGATGATTTTTTTTTTTTAACAAGTCAAGTGGGAACACTGGAAAAAAAAAAAGGTACCCGTGGAGCCCCAAAGTTTGTAATAATTATAAATATAGGCATGAGTACTTTTGAAGAACTTAGTTCTATTTCACTAAATACATAAACAAACAGTCGAATAAACGTTGTTTGTGAAAACATTTGAGGAGGTAAGATGCACACTTGAATGTGTTTTTATTAAAAATGGCTAATTTATTTTGTAAAGGAGGTTTTCCCATTTAGAGTTAAAAAGGAAACTAAAGCATGAAGTGCCACTCAGGTGCTCTCATATTTGCTGATGTGTTTGGGTTTATTTACTGCACTGTGTAGTTTGTTAGTTGACAGGAACTATTTAGGTTGTTGAGCTTGTAACAGAGAATAAGTCTAGAGTCATGAAGAGCGACATTATGCAATACAACCTGACAATGAGTCATTTTTGTACCCCTGAGACATAAAAGGTTGATGGGGTATTGTCGTCAAGGGGATCAATGTGGACACCAAAGTTTGGGAATGTAATAACTAGAGAATGTAGCGACACAGGATTTTTTTAATTGATACGTGGGTGTATCTACTAAAAATATTGAATGAGTTTGAATCTCAGTAGCCTTAACCTTAAGGTCACAGGTCAAGTTCTCTGAAAATCTTCAGAATACAATTAGTTGAAAACACGTTCCTCAAAAGCCTCAAAATAAATTTTGCCAGGGGCATGTTAACCCTGTGAGTGATTGAGAATTAAAATTGTTTTTCAGAAAATGTAAAAATCCCCCCAAAACCTTTGTTTTGAGTTGGAATTGTGTGTATATAATATTGTTTTTTTGTTTGTTTTTTATATGTATGGGAATAAAGTTTAATTCACATATGGCATGTGCAGGTTGCAAAGTTTGCAATATTCATTGGCTGTCACAGTAGTTGTGATTAAAAACCTCACTTTATTCCATGTGTGTCCTAGGTTTTTGGAATTTTGTAAATATTTGTCATTGTAATAAGTAATATTGACAGATTGTTTCATCCATTTTTTCCCCGTATTCGTCCATTTTGTCAGAGTACCGCAAAATGTAAGGATTAGATTCTCTTGCAGACAATCACATGAATAAAGAAGACATGCAGTTACACTATTGTCCAGTGAAGGGCACAGATCACACACACACACACACACACACACACACACACACACACACACCGCCCTGTGGGCGGTATTTACCCTTCAACCTGTGATCATCTCCCCGTCTGCCCATTGTTCTCCTGTTACCACAGGTATCACTGTTGCCTTCACCCTCCTAATCTTATCAATATGTTACTACAGTCTTCTTCCTCTACTTGTCTACCACTACAATTTGTGGTTGGTTAGCTATCACCAGTTTGTTTGTCCCACAGGAAAAATCCCACAGGATTTTTGCTCAATCGCAGCATTACTTAAATGAAGAGAGAGAATGATTAGGGAATTAGTTTCAGCTGACCAGCCAGCCTCCTTAGCATTGCTCCCTGAACCTGCTGCCCCACCCATCCTCTCTAAATACCCCACTGCCCGACTTAGGCAAGCTGAGCCATCTAGCCAGTTCTACCTCCCACCCATTTTCCCACGAGCTGGAGAAAGCAGCCACGATTATCTGTGCCCCTGGCTTATGGGCCACCTTTAACTTAAAAGGCTGGAGAGCTAATCTCAGGTGATCCAGGCAATGGCGTCCTTCATACACTGGAGCCAGTGGGACGTGATCCAAACAAAGTGAATGGGCATCTCAGGAAGCCACTGTATTGCCAAGAACTCTTTTTCAACAGTACCACCTTTCCCGTTCTAACAGGAAAAAGTTAGGGGTGTGCAGCACAGGTTCCCCACAGAGAGCCTTTTTAACCTGCACAAATGCCACCTGGCACTCCTCCATCCACTGTAGCAGATCTTGGACACCTTTTCAGAGAGGTCCGTTAGGGGCTGGTCAGCTCTACAAAGTTCATAATGAACCAGTGGTAATATCCAGTCAGCCCCAAAACCACCTCATCTCTTTCTTTTTATTTCTTTTCTTTTCTTTTTTGTTTGGTCTTGGACATGTGCAGGCTGTGATGGTTGTCATTTTCTCCATCTGTGGCTGCACCTTCCCGCCTTCCACTGCAATAACACTGTGTGTATACAGTCTGTGTTGCAGGGAACTGATTATTTTACAGTATGATTACACCAACAAACCTGTGCTCTGCTCCAGACAGCTTTACAGCCATCAGGTCTCCTGCTCATCTATCCTTTCCCTCCAGGTCCTGTTGTTACTGAAGTAGGAAGAGCATGATTAAGGAATTATCCCAGCTCCCCTGCCAGCCTTCCCTGGCTTTTATTCCATTCTAAAAGAGGCTGGGGTCATTGAGTCCAAGTGAGAATGTTCCACAACTTCCTTGCCTAAGCTACTGCAAGGAATTGCAGCTGGAAGGTTGTTGGTGCCTGTAGTGGTGGTAATCCCAGAACCAGGTGGTGGACACCCAACCTAAAGAGAGCTGTCAGACTGAAGGAGTCTTATCAGGCTTGGCTAGCATGTAGGATAACAAAGGCAGCTGAAAGGTACTGGCATACCAAGCAGTGGCTGATGCAAAAACTTTGTATGTACGTGCAATTTTCTTTTCCCATTTCCACTCTGTCTTATTTTATAAAGTATGTCCATGTCAAAATTGTGTTTTCATCTGGCAAGCTAACAGATGTTTAATAAACTTTTGATACATTTTGTTGTTATTTTTGTTAACTGCCGTGGTTGATTTACTGATTGAATCCAGATTTGGGAGAGACTGAAAAGTGCCCTCCTGCAAGGTGACAGGTGATTATCATCAAATGTTGTTTTCCACATTTGATGATAGGGCAGGACAAATTCAGCAGCGTGAGGATAAGGTGGACCAAGAGGAACCAGCCAAGCACCAGCTGAGAGGTTGAGAGAATGGGGAGAATAGAATCAGAATATCTTTATTGTTGTTGTAACAAGTACAACTAAATTAAGTCCCTGCGGTGTTGCATCCTCTAGTCAAGTTTCTGGTGGAAACACTTAAAACAATTGTTTAATATTTGTTTCCTGTATTTGCAGAGGTATTTTCAACACAAATATAACTGCTGCGTATAGAGAAATAACAAATATGTGGTTAATCACTGAGGTTTATCCTGAAAGAAAGGGTGGTTTCTGTTAGGGAAAAAGGAAAAATAAAGGGAACTGTGGACAGCTTTGATTTATCCATAATGTGTTTAGTGAAATTTTTTTTCATCCGAATGGGATTGTGCTAGTTCCAGTGAAAAAAGTATCAAGAGCTGCAAAACGTACATTCATAACCTCAGTGTGTGAGTATCAACACCAAAATGTACTTGAAAACAAATGTCAAACAAATAGTTGTGTCAATGTATTTTTTTATGTGAAACACATTGTGGTGTGCTTTGTTTTTTTCTTTTACGAATAACACTGCTACATAATGTGTTTGTTGCATATTACTGCTATAGTTTTTTATATGTGTTATATATTTTGGTGAGTGAGTTCACCTACAGCATTACATAATTTATAAGGATGTTTATATTCCTGTATCATCTCTCTCCTGTTATGCCTACTTACCTACTTACCTGAAAAACATCAGTCTGTTTAAGGCTCTCTTTTCCATCCTAAGAGAAGAATGATATTGCACCAATTTTACACCCAATTAAAAAATATGTGTTAGTACAGTTTTACATTTTATCTGAAAAAAAAAATAATCTTTTTTTGTTTTTTGTAGCTATCACTATAGGCAATGCCCTTAAATATGACTGACGTTTCCAGACAGCTGTAGTGGTTGCAATATGTTCTCTGAGGCACTAATAGAAGGCAATATTCCCTGGAGGTCCTCTGAGGTTCTCCCATAACATCAACAGATTAAACAAGTTCTCTTAAGGTTCTACATAACTTACCTTGTAGATCGCTCTCCAAATTGTAACCTTCAGGTAAGGTTCTAGAAAACTAAAGTTTTGCCTGTACTTTTTTCAGTAAAACACCTGGTTTCACTGACAGTATAAAATATGGTCAGCAGCTGTACTTTTTAAATTTTGTTTGAATATTGGAATTGCGACAAATTTGCTCAAATATTAAAACAAATGAATGTATTCAGCACGAGAGTTGGCACACAGGTTGTCTGTGATGTCTGTCTGTTGCCACCGGGTGGTGCTGAGGTCTGATTCTGAGGGGAACGCTTCTTCTTCACAGTCACTGGGCTGAGGGAGCTTGCACGCAGCTTGCACAGCGAGAAGTGGGCTTCCGGTTGACGACTCAAAATAAAATGTTTAATTTAAATGATCACGTTTGTGGTTAATAGATTTTTCATAGTAAATTATTTATAAAGTGTTTTTTTAGTGTTAATAGCTAATTTGCTGCTGCACATTAGAAAATTCAATATTCGAAAATTAAATACTAAATATTGTTTCCGGTTTATTGAGAACTTCCTCCTAGGAGGTTAACGACAGGTAAGGTCGAGTGGGAAGGGAGTGGAAACTCTTTCCAAAATGCCGTTGATTCTAAATCGTATTAGCGTCGAAAACATATAAAGGCTGTGATATCGTGTATCTGAGCATGCTAGTGGCGTTTAGTTACCTTGTGTCAGTGCTGAAAGCAGCAGCTAGCTTATCTTGTATGAGCAGGTCCGAGGAGACTGCATGCAGTATTCGAATCTAAATGTAATATTTGTTCTATAATATTGTCCTAAAGTGGTAAGCTGCTGCTAAACAGAACTATCAAATGCCCAAAATATATACACTCCTCAGCAAATGCATGCAGGGTGCAGTTATCGCGTTGTGTTATATTTAGGAAGACATGCCGCATTCAATGGGGTTATAAGTACGATTCTCATTAGAAGGCAGCTGGGTTGAAGCCTACACTCAATAGTGTGAGTCATGAAAGTCGTTCTTAAAATTTTTGTTTAACGAGATCAGACGGGGTCATTATTTGATTTTCCGTGAATGTGCTGATCATAACTACATGCCTATGTAAAAAGAGAGTGGAAGAAAACTGGGATAAAAACAGAAAGACAAAGAAAGGCTGGGCTTGAGATTCTAACCTACAACCATTTCTACAAACTGCCCTCTCAAAGATCTCCTAAAGTTTTTAGTATCATAGTCAATTCTTGCCAACATTTTCTGTATGATCCAATTTCTTACATAGCTTCTGTCCAGTTTTTGAAATTTGGGGAGGACGTGTCTTTCCATACTCTTCAGGTTATTCTTGTGGCTGTAAAAGCACCTGCTTTTGTCACCACAAAGCAGTATTTGGATGCAGTGGGTAAGACCGACTGGTCTCAGAAAAAACATAACCTTGGTGATTTGGGTATTATCAAACCAGTCCACTACACGATCTAGATTTTTTTTTTTTCCAAAAGGGATACACTTGTTTAAATTCCCAAATAACATGAATAAATGTTCCTTTTCTGATTTACATTTCCAATAGAAATTGTTGCACATTACATCCAAACTATAAGTGGGTAAAATAAAACCCATGTATTACTTTAGAAATGGCATGAATTTTCCATGGGCCTTTTTTAAAGGTATTTATTAGTATTGGAGAGTACTCCAGACCAGTTCTTCTTGCTCATTGCACAGCCAAGGTCCTTTTGCCAAGTACCCTACCGCCTACTGGTGTGGGCCAGAGGGGCCGATGGCACGATATGGCAGCCTCGCTTCTGTCAGTCTGCCCCAGGGCAGCTGTGGCTACAACTGTAGGTTGCCTCCACCAGTGTGTGAATGTGAGAGTGAATGAATAGTGGAATTGTACAGCGCTTTGGGTGCCTTGAAAGGGGCTATATAAATCCAATCCATTATTATTATTTTTCTGAAGGGAAATGTCTGGCCATCTGTTCATGACCTCAAGCTGAAGTGCACTTGGGTTCTGGAGCTGCACAATGATCCAAAACACCAGAAAGTCCACCTCTTAAAAATACATAAAGAATATTTGTAGTGGCCTGACCTGAATCTTTTGTTTAACTAATTCAAAGGTCCTGGGCTTTTGAATTTGAGCAACAGCTGATACAGTATATATTTTTCTGTTTAAATTTTCTTTTTGATGTTTTATTTATTGTTAATTGAAACAAAGATATCTTTATAATGGGCGATCGTGGCTCAAGAGTTGGGAGTTCGCCTTGTAATCGGAAGGTTGCCGGTTCGAGCCCCGGCTTGGACAGTCTCGGTCGTTGTGTCCTTGGGCAAGACACTTCACCCGTTGCCTACTGGTGGTGGTCAGAGGGCCCGGTGGCGCCAGTGTCCGGCAGCCTCGCCTCTGTCAGTGCACCCCAGGGTGGCTGTGGCTACAATGTAGCTGCCATCACCTGTGTGTGAATGTGTGTGTGAATGGGTGGATGACTGGATATGTAAAGCGCTTTGGGGTCCTTAGGGGACTAAGTAAAGCGCCATATAAATACAGGCCATTATAAAAATAACTGATATTTAAATTCTCTTTGCTCTTAATCATATTATTTATGAATGTTTACCTAGCTCAAAGTAGATGTGGCACAATGTGTGCTGATGACTATTCTTGAGAGCCACAGCTTCTGTGTTGCAATAAGATGACCAAATAAAAACATTCTATAAACTGTAGCTGGCAACATGGATGGAAGAAGGAGGAGTAGATCATTAATAAGGCTGATAGTACCAATGGATGGAGACTTGTGTCGTGTGTGTGTTTAGGTAAAGCATCCTGCAGGGTGCACAAGGTGTCATGGATGCAGTGAAGGAAGGTCATAAGACCGGCTTGAGCTCTGGGAAAATAGTGGCTCTGGCTGCAGGGCTTTCCGTCGGGGCCACTCTGGGGTACATCATCTATCGCCACATAAACGGCACCAAGAGCAGTAAGTATCTCTCATTGAACAGGTATCATTCCAAACCTAATTTGTGTATGATAATTAATATATTTTATTTTATTATGAGCTTATCTGTATATGATTAATATTAACAGATCAGGGTCCCAACACTGAGGTGTCCAAGATGACGCTTCCTATAGAGGTGTACAGGAACATGTACCGATGCCAAGCCACATTTTTAGACATGGTGAGTTGTTCAGACCTGTTCACTGTCTGCTTCTTTGTTGCTTGTTCCGTTTGGTTGAACGTTTATTGTAAATGAGTGGAAATAACTGGAATGCATTTATTTTGTGGCAACATGGTGGTTAGCACTGTTATCTCACAGCACAAAGGTCCTGAGTTCAAATCCACCAACTGGCTGGGGACTTTGTGTTTGTGTGGGTTCTCTCTTGGTACTCTGCAATAAGTCTGACTTTTTCTGTTTAACTGAAACCTGGCAGCAACCTGATGACTTTTCTCCGCTAAATGAATCTACTCCTCCGGGGTTTGTTTACTTTTCTAAACCTCGCTGCTCAGGTCATGGGGGTGGTCTCACGATCATTTTTCGCCAGCACTTGAAGGTGCTGCCAGTTAATGTTGATACCTTTAGCTCCCTAGAGTGCCTTGCATGTGAGCTGACTGGACCCATTCCCACCATCATAGCTACTGTACACCCCCCAAAACCTAACCCTGTCTTCCTCAGTGACTTTGCTAATCTGCTAACCCATCCTTCATCTCTCTCCCCAAATGTTATCTTGGTGGGAGATTTCAACATTCATATATAATAATATGAATATATAATAATGACCTTCTGGTCACCAGAGACTTTTCCCCCTGTCTCGAGGGCTTTGAATTTAAACAATTTAGTGACTTTTCCCACTCACTCCAAAGGGCACACCTTGGACTTGATTTGCTGTTCTGGTTTTACTCCCTCGAATCTTTCTGCTGCTGAAATTCCCATAACTGACCATTTCCTCCTTTCATTTAACTTCAGTCTCAGCTGCTCTTCTACCAAACCAAACCGTCTCATCTCATTCCACAACATCAAGAACATTGTATGGACATTCTCACTACCAGACTGGACAATATTCAGATTCTGGACTTCTATTCTGCTCCTGATGATTTGTTATTATATTATAAAAATTGTTTACTCAATGTCCTTGATTCTCTGGCTCCTGTAAAAACTCACTCTGTTTCCTTCACTCACTCTGCTCCCTGGTTTTACCTATGAACTCCGAGCATTGAAGGCCAAAGCTTGCGCAGCTAGAGCATAGATACAGTGGCTTGCAAAAGTATTCGGCCCCCTTGAACTTTTCCACATTTTGTCTCATTACAGCCACAAACATGAATCAATGTTACTGGAATTCCAGGTGAAAGACCAACACAAAGTGGTGCACACGTGAGAAGTGGAACGAAAATCATACATGATTCCAAACATTTTTTACAAATAAATAACTGCAAAGTGGGGTGTGTGTAATTATTCATCCCCCTGAGTCAATACTTTGTAGAACCACCTTTTGCTGCAGTTACAGCTGCCAGTCTTTTAGGGTCTGTCTCTACCAGCTTTGCACATCTAGAGACTGAAATCTTTGCCCATTCTTCTTTGCAAAACAGCTCCACAACTGCCCTGAGGTTGGCCTCAGAGGTTGTCTTAGAGAATATTGGGAGCAACAACACCATGAAGTCCAAAGAACACACCAGACAGGTCAGGGATAAAGCTATTGAGAAATTTAAAGCAGGCTTAGGCTACAAAAAGGTTTCTCAAGCCTTGAACATCCCACGAGCACTGTTCAAGCCATCAGAAATGGAAGGAGTATGGCACAACTGTAAACCTACCAAGACAAGGCCGTCCACCTAAACTCACAGGCCGAACAAGGAGAGCGCTGATCAGAAATGCAGCCACGAGGCCCATGGTGGCTCTGGACGAGCTGCAGAGATCTACAGCTCAGGTGGGGAATCTGTCCATAGGACAACTATTAGTTGTGCAAAGAAGAATGGGCAAGGATTTCAGTCTCTAGATGTGCAAAGCTGGTAGAGACAGACCTTAAAAGACTGGCAGCTGTAACTGCAGCAAAAGGTGGTTCTACAAAGTACTGACTCAGGGGGCTGAATAATTACACACACCCCACTTTTCAGTTATTTATTTGTAAAAAATGTTTGGAATCATGTTTGATTTTCGTTCCACTTCTCACGTGTGCACCACTTTGTGTTGGTCTTTCACCTGGAATTCCAATAAAATTGATTCATGTTTGTGGCTGTAATGTGACAAAATGTGGGAAAGTTCAAGGGGCCGAATACTTTTGCAAGCCACTGTATAAGAAATCTGGTTTAACTGTTAATGCAGAAATCTACAAATGCCTGAACAGCAGTATCTGTGGTGTCTGCGATGGAAGAGGAGATGGTTTTTTCCAGGTCAGTGCAACTGGCCGGTAGTCATTCACGCATGAGGGCTTGTTGTTCTTGGGGACAGGGATGATGGTAGATCTCTTGAAGCATGTGGGGACCACAGACTTCGCCAGGGACTCGTTGAAAATCGAAGTGAACACACCTGCTAGCTGCTCAGCACAGCACCGCAGCAGACGGCCGGTGATGCTGTCTGGCCCCGCCGCTTTCCTTGTGCTCACTCTCCTCAGCGCCGCTTGGACATCGTGCTCTGCAATGCTGAGCGCCGGTCCCTCTCTGATGACATCACCGTCCTCTAATTTTCTAAAGCTCAATGAGGATAAAACTGAAATCCTCCTTATTGGCACCAAATCTAACCTTTTGAAGGCGAACCATTTCTCACTCACTATCAATAACTCCACAGTTTTCCCTTCTCCTCAGGTGAAGAGCCTTGGTATCATCCTAGACAGTTCACTTTCCTATAATGTCACATCAATAATCTCACCTGTTCTGGCTACTTCCATCTAAGCAATATTAACAGATTACGTCCTTCTCTTTCCACCCAGTCTACGTCCATTCTTGTCCACAGTCTTGTTACCTCCCGCATTGACTACTGCAACTCTCTCTTGCATGGTCTCCCCCAAAATCCCTCCTTTTTCAGAACTCTGCTGCTTGCAGTATCACCAGAACCCCTCCTACATCACCCCTGTTCTTCAGGAACTTCACTGGCTCCCAGTGAAATTCCAGATAATATACAAACTTCTTCTGCTCACCTTCATGGCCATTCATAGCCTCGCACCTCCTTACCTTTCTGACCTGTTAAGCACTACTTTTTCTGCCTGCTCACTTTGATCTTCTTCTATCCAGCTTTCTGTGCCTTCCTTCCACCTCACCACCATGTGAAGCAGAGCTTTTAGCTGCTCTGCTCCCAGGCTGTAGAACTCTCTACTCCCTGATGTAAGAAACATTGGTTCTCTCCCCCAGTTTAAATCTCAATTCAAAACCCATCTGTTCAAGTCTGCATATTCACTGTGAACCCACTGTATCTTGTGTTTTATTGTTCTTCATTGTGTCATTGTTCTATTATGTGTTTTATCCTATTGTACAGTGTCCTTTGGTATCTTGAAAGGTGCTTTATAAATAAAATTTGTTGTTATTATTATTAGTGGGGGTGGTTAATTGATGATTCTAAATTGCTAATAGGTGTCAATGTTTTTCTGTGAGAGACTGGCAACCTGTTCAGGGTGAACCCTGCCTCTCATCCCAAGGCAGCTGGGATAAGTTCCAGCCCCCCAGTGACCATGAATTGGACATTTACTTTGTTAATGTAATTTTTATTTTCCTAAAATACTATTCAGTAAATGTGTATTCTTAGATTCATTTCTTAGTTACTTAATGTGTTAGATGAAGTATTGAAGTGAGATGGATTGTTATTTTTTTCAGTCAGTTGTATTTTAGCTGTATTCAGTTGCCTCCCAGCTCAAGTTTAGAGTTCAGTCTGATTGTTAGCACCATGAAGATATGATAACATCTAAGTGTCCCTGTGTGTATGCAGCTGAATATATTTACACTGAGGAAATTCTCTCTTGAATTAATGCCTCACCCCTGCATACCTATATAAGATTTTTTCTATTTTTCAGTATGCCATTGCTACTTCTCAATTGCAATCTTGGAGTTCCAAGTTTTACATGCAGGTCTTAAATTAGTTTCACAGATTGAGCTAGTCTTTCTTTCTCTTTGTATGCTAACTTTTCAGGTGACTGAGAAGTCTGGAGCTCAAGTGAGGGTCATGTCAGATTCAGGAGATCATGAATGTAAGACGACCGTATGTTTCCTGCTTCAGGGCTCTAAGGAGCAGGTCTTACTGGCCCGCTGTGTCCTGGAGAACCTGCTCACAGAATGTGAACTTGTCTCAGAGATTTTGGAGGTTCCACAGTCCTCTTTTGGACGTATAATAGGTAGACTGAATCTTTGATCATGTCAATTTTTTTTTCTTCATTACCAGGCATCATTTTCAAAACTAAAAGCTCCAGTAAGTGACAAGCAGATCAGCTGGCCAGGAGGGAGGCCAGAGTATCTCTTTTATTATAGTTCATAAATAATGTTAGAAAGCTGTAGGTTCTGGCCGTGAAAATGAAGCCAAAGCAGAAGTTACTTTAACCTGCATTCTTTCTGTTGATTAGCATGGGGCAACTTCTTGGATTGCAAAAAAACAAACAAAAAAAAAACTGTTTGTGTAGAGTTTATGGGGAAAATGGTCCCTTGGCTTCTTTGCACTGTGAGCTTAGTAAACATAACCAGAAAGTCTTATACTAAATTTGTGTGAAAAGTGAATTTCTCTGTATGTATTATTGTAGGGTCTACCTTACAATATAAAGTGCCTTGAGGTTACTGTTGTTGTGATTTGGCGCTATATAAATAAAAGTGAATTTACCATTAATCATATTTCTCTTTATCTGAGTTATCTTTATGTATGAGGTTTTAATGGCTAACATTCGAACCCCGTGATAACTATTCACTTAGCCTTATGTCAGTTTAAGAAAAAAGTCCCCATTTTATCTCACCCCTATTTGCAATAATTGTTAGGAGAACATGATTATCTGTGTATTGCAGGCCGTGGTGGAGAGAGTTTGAAACAGATCACCCGAACTACAGGAGCCAAAGTGGCGTGTTCCAAAGAGCCGGCACACGGTGTACGGGCAAAGGGCATGGTGACGATTACAGGGACCAGGCAGGAGGTGAAAAAGGCACAGGTAACGCACAGTGCCTTGATTTGGATCTCCCGTGTGTACCACATCCTTTAATTTTAGTTGAGGGGACATCTAACTCCTGCTTTTGAAACCTGTTCAAAGGATATGATTCTAGAAAAAGTCACCGAGGACATGATGGTGAGGACAACAATCTCACAGTCATCAGCCCGGCGCCAGAAACGTGGCTATAATGTCGTGAGTCAGAAGTCAAACGACACAGAGACTGAACCTCTATTGTACTTGAACAACAACAGTCCCTTCTCCCACATAGAGGAGAATGCGCTTGTCTTTGCCAACGGGACCACAGGAGAACCAGAAACATTTTTTGACCAGGTGGGAGAGTCAAAAATCAAAACAGCCAGCAAGAAGGAGGGCAGTACAACTACTAAGACCTTCTCTGAAGTGTCCAAGTTTGAAAGTGAGTTCAGATTTCAGTCACCCCAGAGCAGCCATGTAATGTGTCTTTAAGTGTAGTAATTTCATATTTTCTCTGTGTTTTCCAGTTGCAAGCCCAGACTTGAGCTTCCAGCCTGACGAACACCTTGAGGTGTATGTTTCTGCATCAGAGAACCCAAACCACTTCTGGATTCAGATCCTGGGGGTTCGATCCATTCAGCTGGACAAACTAACAGAGGAGATGAACCACTTCTACAACAATGGAAACTCTACAGTAAGGACATATCTTGCTCTCCTTGTGTCTCTCTTGTTCCACAAGAGTCCCTTGTGGGCCAGAATGAGAGTTGAGAGTTCCGATATACTTCCACACACTTGAAACTGCAAAGATCCAAGTATTTTCCCTTTTTTAAATTGATACTATAGGTGAATCTACAAAAGTCTTGGATGGGTTAGAATCTGTTACCATCACTGATTTCTCAGCGATAACTCGGGAATGCAGTGATATAGGATTTTGAAATTGATGCTGTCGTGTGCCTACCTCCTGGTAGGCACACCGAGTCTTGATTATGTGCTGCAGATCTTACAACAGTTCAGAAAGCTGGGTAACTTGTAGTAATGGCATTTAAAATGTGATTTAGAGAGCGCTAAAAGCCAGGCTCTGATGATAAGAAGCAGGCCTGCAACTATTCATCGAGTAGATATAGAAACACATCTGAGATCCTGCGTGTGAATAAAAAGTATGTTAACAATAAGCTCACACAGCCCATAGGGGCACCTCTATCCCTGCAGCACCTTCTGCAATCCAGTGTCTGATTTGTGTTTGAACTCATCTGCTTTTCTGATCTGTAGGATCAGCGAGTGGAAACCATTGTTGTAGGGGACATTGTGGCTGCTCCATACAGAGACCATGGCACATGGAACAGGGCAAGGGTGCTGGGAGTCCTAGGCTCTGGACTGGTGGACCTTTATTACGTTGACTTTGGGGACAATGGGGAACTCCCAAGGAGCAGCCTCCGCAGGATGAGGTAGGTGAATTCAGGATAAAAGAGGAAGACGTGACTGTACTAATATACAGTAGTATTTGGTTGCTGAGGAGAGGGAAAAGCTGTGAGAGTGAGTGATGGTGGTGAAGACAGCTAGCGATATCCATACCAAGTTTTTAGATTTTAAAAATACATAACCTTTAGCGTGTTTGGACTCCAAACACATTACTGTGTGGTGTAATGTGTTTGGAGTATAGTCTGGTTTCTTTGGTTTCTTTCTTTTACTGAGTCGTCTTCTTTCCTTAAGTAAACGTTTAAAAGTAACCTTTGGTTCCTTCAAATGCGAGATTCCTTCAATAAACAATGGAAAATTATAAATTTAACGTAGAATGAAACTAACTTTCTCAAAATCCTGAAACTTGCCCATAGTTCAACTATAAATACAACTATTTCAAGGTTAAACAATGCACTACTCTATGCAAAAAAGACAGTATTCTATATATAAAGGAAAACGGGGAGAGTGAAGCTGGAATTAGCATTTTGGAAAAAGATTGGGAAGAAATATGTTGCTCACAGTGGTCCTCCACTAATTCATTAGAATGGAGAGAACATTGCTGGAAAAATATCATAAGATACTTTAAGATTCTAGTCCAGGGTAAATTTAGCAATACGAATTCAGAGTGTTGGAGCAGTGTGGTTCAGTGGAGGCAAACCATTATCACGTGTTTTGGGACTGTCCCAGGCTGTACCTGTACTGGAGTGGGATTCATAAAACACTGAGGTACAGATTCCGTTTGACTTTGTAAATTTATACATGGGTCATGTTATAATTCTAGAACGGAGGACGGATATAAAGCTGCTGCAGGCTCTTCTAGCTGCTAGCAAAAAATCTATTACAAGAAGGTGGATGAACCGAGTCCCACCAACATTAGATGATTGGTATGAAACTATTCTTGAAATTTTTAGAATGGAAAAATTGATGTACTCTCTTAGAATCCAGAAAGACAAGTTTTACCAAATTTGGGATAAATGGATCAAATTTATATCCCCCAACCAAGCAGGCTTTGTGTGACTCCTCCAGAGTATTTTATTTATTTATTTATTTTTCTGCACACGTACTGTTTCTCTATGTTACTTTAATTTATCTAAACCCTTTAAAACCGGTCAAAGCGGCACGCTCTGTTTTGCGTAACTATTTTTAAATCCCTGTAGAACTGCAACCACGTAAGCTAGCGCAATAAATTTTTTTGCATATGAAACTGGAGGAGTTGTACTTACATCTTATGCCATCAGCTTACCCTAGGTCACCGTTTCCTTCCATATATAGCTTTGCAAAAACTGCATAAAAAGCGCTTGCAGCAACAAAAACATAATATTCCAGAAACAGGCTTTGACGATCTGATCAGCTGTTCATAACACTTCCTACCTTGGAATAGACGTCAGCGCGAACTATCGCATGTCCGCCATGACCTGCCCGAAACCGGAAGTGACGTTATTTAGTCATTGGTGTTTTTAAAAATTATGTTTGACTTTATGCTTTTCTGTATAGTTTCTGGGATGCTTAGAACTTAAATTGCACTGCTGAAAAT
The DNA here is from genome assembly GCF_018398535.1 of Haplochromis burtoni. Lineage (NCBI taxonomy): Eukaryota > Metazoa > Chordata > Actinopteri > Cichliformes > Cichlidae > Haplochromis > Haplochromis burtoni. Next base: position 145,846 of record NW_024583047.1, read on the forward strand.
AGTTTATTTTGATGCACATGCTGCTTTTTTGCAAATTTGCATTCTAATATTTATTTTCGTTTTTCCTGCAGTATATAAAAATTGGTGTGTCTCAAAAATAAAACTATGAAGACACTCAAAATAAATTTCCTGTTGTTGGAAACTATTTTGTGCAACTTTTTTGTATTTAAAGTTTTGAGGGATAAACCTCTTAAATTTCTCTAACTAGAAATATATGTAAAAAAAACAAAACAAAAACGATTTTCAATTTTTCAATTTTCAACTTTTTTTGCACTTTTTTTCAAATCTCTTTATTTGGTTTCCCAGTTTTCCTTTTCCTATATAGATGACAAAGATTGCAGTTCTACAGGGATTTAAAAATAGTTATGCAAAATGGAGCGTGCTGCTTTGACCGGTTTTAAAGGGTTTAGAAAAAATAAAGTAACATAGAGAAACAGTACGTGTGCAGAAAAATAAATAATTAAATAAAATACTCTGGAGGAGTCACACAAAGCCTGCTTGGTTGGGGGATATAAATTTGATCCATTTATCCCAAATTTGGTAAAACTTGTCTTTCTGATTACATATATACGGTAAAAGTTGAACAGAATAAAACAAACAACAAAAGAAAGTTGGACAGAGGATGTTATTTATCGGACTACCAATGAGGCTCAGTGATCGTTTATATCTGTGCTGTATTGATCTATAAAAGGCTGCCAGGTTGAATAGAATTATTCCAACTTCCCCCTTAGTAGGAGTTTAATTCTTTCCGGCTGCAAATGTTTCATTATATCTTGTATTAACGCTGATTTGGTAGGAGGCACTTTTTGCTTCCAGTTTGGTAAAATTAAACTGTGTGCTAGCAGTGTCACAAAGCGTATTACATTATTTTGGGTGGCTGACAAATCTACAACAACTGGCTTCACTCCAAATAAAGCACAGATTGGGTCTGGCTTCAGTGTTTGTTTTAGAATCTTAGACAAGGTTTGAAAGACATTATTCCAATATGTTGCTTTACAGGGACAATTCCAAAACATATGCGCCAGTGAAGCAGGTTGCTGTTTACATCTTTCGCAGGACAAGTTTACATTGGGGAACATTTTTGACAGTTTCAACTTTGATAAATGGAGTCTATGTAGGGCGATCGTGGCTCAAGAGTTGGGAGTTCGCCTTGTAATCAGAAGGTTGCCTGTTCGAGCCCCGACTCCGACAGTCTCGGTCATTGTGTCCTTGGGCAAGACACTTCACCCGTTGCCTACTGGTGGTGGTCAGAGGGCCCGGTGGCGCCAGTGTCCGGCAGCCTCGCCTCTGTCAGTGCGCCCCAGGGTGGCTGTGGCTACAATGTAGCTGCCATCACCAGTGTGTGAATGGGTGGATGACTGGATATGTAAAGCGCTTTGGGGTCCTTAGGGACTAGTAAAGCGCTATATAAATGCAGGCCATTTACCATTTACCATATGTAGCACTTTAAACTGTAAGAGTCCATGATGAATACAAACAGAGGAAGAGTTTACAGTCCCTGAAAAATCTAATTCTTGAAATTATGCAATAGTCTACTACATCTATTCCACATAAACCAACAATAAAGTGTCTTGTCATTGTACAAATTACCATTCTGCAAAGATGAGTGGGCCAAAACTCCTCCAAAGCGCTGTAAAACACTCACTGCCAGTTATCGCAAACACTTTATTGCAGTTGTTGCTGCTAAGGGTGGCGATCCTTGGTAATCAGGTGGTAATCGGGCCTGGGTGAAGCTACAGAAGCTTCCTGAAGATATGACATACCACAGGTAATTTATTTTATAACTGGGCAAGTGATCACTTTGTCCACACAGGGCCATGTAGGCTTGGATCCCCCTCCCCCCCTTTTCACCTTAATAATAAATACCTTCATTTAGAAACTGTATTTTGTGTTTACTTGTGTTATCTTTGACTAATATTAAAATTTGTTTGATTGTCTGAAACATTAAAATGTGACAAACATACAAATAGATAGGAAATCAGGAAGAAGCAAATACTTTTTCACACCATTGTAGTTGTTAAGACTTTTGGAGTCTAGACCAGGTTTTTTTTAAGAATGGGGATGTTAGAGACTGTCTTGAGGGACACGGGGACAGCAGCAGTGTAAAATGATGTATGGCAGTTATAATTGGAGACGGGGTAGGAATGGAGTCTTTGACCAAGGCAGTTGGAAGAGGGTCCAGAAGTTTTGGACATCATGAGTTTGGTGATGTTTTCCACTTAAGATAGCTGAAAGAATGATAACCTATACATGGAGATTTTGATGTTTCCCTAAACGGAGCAGTCTTGAAGAATTCAGTTGTAGGATATGTTTGTTTTGTTGGAGAAGTCCAGGAATGCTGTGCACTGTGTCGTGGAAGTATGATGAGAAGTGGTTTCTGCAGGCTTGATTTTGTTAAGAGTGTTAAGAGTGGAGCAGCCACAGGATAAATTATCATTGTAGTGATGTAGCAGGTCAGCAGTGAGGATAATATGAATGGATAATAAAGCAATGAGGGGATTAACACTTGAGATTCCAAAAGGACATGACAGCTGTAGGTGAGATTTTGATAATGTCAAACAATACAAGCTTGTGATCTGAGATGGGAAACACCACAGCATTAAAATTAGAAGGTGTAACTCCAGAACAGCAGACTAAATGCAGGATGGGAGTCTTAAATTATTATGATTATTATGAATTTTACAATTATCAAACTATTTCGTTTTCACTTGCAAGTAAAAACAAAATAAATTGATTTTTAGCGTGATCAAGGGATTTAGTACAAGAATGCAAAAATAATACTGCTTTACAGACAAATGTGATGATTATAATGATAAGAGTAACACGTTACTTTGAAATTGGTTACAATCAGCAATGCTTTTATTGAAGTATTACAAAGAAACAAGATAACCTTGCACAAGAGCAGTTTTGTTGTTTGTGACCATCATATCAGCATGAGACAAATGTTTCTGGCTGTCTTCGGAGGAGGCTGGTGAGTTACTGATTTTGAAGAGCACACAATTTTAAATTCTGCATTTCTATGTTAGCTCATGCAGTGAGTGTTGCTTTGTACACTTCTTCATCGAACTTTCGAAGAACTTTATGTGACATACTGCTACTGCACACTGTATAATGTTGGATGTAATATGGATAACAAAAAGGACACGACTTATTAACAGCTTTTGCATATGCTGCAATTTTCAGGAGCGACTTCCTCAGTTTACCATTTCAAGCTATTGAGTGCAGCTTAGCAGGAGTGAAGCCAAAAGGTAAAGCTCTCATCTTAACAATGACTGTCTTTCTCTTTCTCTCTCACTTGCTCATTTACTCACTGTCTCTTACCCTTTCACTCCCTGTTCCTTTCTCTTACACACTCTTGCTCCTCTCTCTTAATCTGGGCAGACACTGTGTGATTTTTTTTCAGTTGCGTTATTCAGCTTCTGCTCAAACTGCACGATTGACTCGCAGGGGTTAGAAGTTTGTTGGTCACGATGCAGGGTCACACTATATGACCCGATGCTCTGATGCGACCTGAGTGCTCACACTGTGCCTCCGTAACATGAAGGTTATAATAGAAAATCTGTCGCTCTCACTCTCTCTGTCTTTCACTCACACAGACACGCACACCACCACCATCAACTTTGCTAAATTGCTAATGAAAAACGTTGATCAGGCAGCTGTGATTGAGCAGCAATGTCCATCCAATTATTTTCACGGATGTTGTGGTCGTGATAATTTTGTGAGGCCACATCGAAAAGGCTCGGATGAGCCAAAGTTCTACAAGTTGTGCCTCCATCACTTGTGTCCAGATCACACGCTGCACTGCCGTGCTGCTCCATCTTTTCACTAGGGCTGCCACAAACGATTATTTTGATAGTCGACTAGTCACCGATTATTTATGCGATTAGTCGACTAATCAGATCATCATCCACTGGATGTAAAACTACAGCTTATTGCACCAGCAGTATCTGCTCTTATATAACTATCATTAGCTTACAGCTTTAAGCTTTTAAGGTGCTAACTAAAAATAAAGACAAGATGATAGTTTATTCAATTTTAATGACATTTGCAGATTGTTTCGGTGAAGTTTAATAAACTCCTTGCTATCTAAAATATAACAGGACGCCGGAGTATATTCTCGAGCATCTCACACTTCTGATAATCAGCTGTCTGCTTTAAGTTTATTCAGCTGTGTAAAAACTATAACTTTAATCTCAGCCAAACCGATTTACTCAGGAACAAATAAAATACTAAAAAAAAAAAAAAAAGCCAAACAACAACATTTTTAAGTTATCTAAGTGACTCATATGTTTAACCTGAGTCGCGAAAGACGGCGATGGGTTTGAAAACAATTTGCCGGGAGTCCGGTGTTCTCACGGCGCTAGTGACCTAGCCCTCGGCTAGCTATCGAGCTAGTGGGTAACAGACGTCTCTGAAAACGTCGGAGTGCTTTTGAAAATATGTGGTGTCCTGATAAACTGAGCAGATATTTGAGGTTTACACAGCTACATTCTCGCCTGAAAATATGTTAAACGTTTATTTTGTGACCCAGAAAGAATAATAAGAGTAATATTAAAACTAACTAGCTGCCGCCATTGTTGGAAACTAAGCTGGGCCGCGCTATGAATTCTGGGACACAGCTGCTTCTTCTTCTTCGGGGTTTAACGGCAGCTGGCATCCTTGTACATGCAGTGCTGCCATCTTCTGTTTCAGTCCGTTATTACACTCTTAAATCCTGCTACTTCTGTGTCTTTTGCAATCTTACAAAGCTTCAAATGACACGTCGACTATTAAATCAGTCGTCGACGATTTTGATAGTCGACGTAATCGTGACTAGTCGACAAATCGTGGCAGCCCTACTTTTCACTTTCATTTCTGTGTTTGCGCGTGCGCAGTTTGAGAGGCTGCGGTGACACCCTCACGACGGCTGACAGGATTTCAAACAGGTTTGATTTTCTTACGACCAAGCGATTGATGATCGGGAGCTGCTCCTGAGGTGTTAATCGCTTCTCGTTACCCCATGTATACTACACGACACACGATGAAGGCGAAACTCGGACGAATCACCAAAACGGTCGCACGACTGAAAAATCGGCTCAAAATGAGCCAAAAATCGCACAGTGTATGCCCAGCATTACATACACACTCTTTCCCAAACGCACACATATACTTATACACACTTTGTCACACACTTGCTGGTACATGAGGACATAAGGGCACTTTTATGGCCACTGCTTACCTCCTGTCACGCTGTGTCGTGCAATAAAATTCATATCACATCAACTGGCATTACCATTTTGGCCATTTCTTTCGTCTGGTCGTGTATAGCCAAAAAATATGTTTTATTTTAACCATTTTTTAACCATCAGTTGCACACAGAGGTTTTTCACAAATGACAATATTCTCACAGTCTTTCTGTGGTCAACACTAACCCTTTAACAAAAAAAAGTAAGCAAAAGTCAAATTTAAAACAATTGAAATTAAAAAGGTGTTCTCTGTGCTTATAACATATAAAAACTGTAAAATGTGATGACCTACAGAAACAAAAGTGTAGTTAGTGTCTATAAAAACCATTGACCAAAAACTGTCACAGGTATCAGAGCATCTCAGAACTATTGTCTCTATATGTGCTAAGAAGTTTAAACAACAAAAAGTGGTAAAATGGAAAACTGTTCCAAGTTCAGACAGTGCCTGCAAAAAAAACGGAGCAAGAACAGTCATATCACAGGTATTAGAGCATCTCAAAACCATCTAAATAATGATCGCGCTACCTGTTCTAGAATTTAAACAACAAAACACACCGCGCAAAGCGGTAAAATAATTCACAGAAGCTAACGTATAATCAAGAATTGTGACTTTATTACTCCTGAACAAGAACACTGTCATCTGTGTTTAAGGTGTGTAAGTTCTGTGCCAAAAACACAAGCTCCAGGTTTGAGTGAAGCCATGTGACATGTGACCACATTTCCACTAGTACTAAATACCACATTCCGCATTTAGGTTCGACATCCTCTTTGGGAAATCCAAACCACTGCCAGATTATTGATCCAGTGCTGTTTCTCTTTGGAACCATCTTGTCTGGCTCCTGTTCAGTTACAGTCTCATTTCCTTGCTTGTCTGAGACTCTCACTGTCACCATATTTTTCCCTATTTGGTAGTATATAAACACGCATGCTCAGTGCAGTGTGCCAGGTAGAAAAATTTGTGGTTGGGGGGTGGGATTAGTGATGCATTTATAGCATGTGGGAGAAAAAAAACTGCAGACAGCTTATTATTACCATGGCAGTTTATACTCGATGGTTACAATAGAGCCATTTTAACCATCATAATTGAAAAAACTACATTTGCTATATCACTCAGACTCATCTTACTGGGGAACATAAATAAAACTAACTGTGCGATGATGTTACGGTGGCACAATCAATGCAGAGGATATACTGACGCCCTTAGGTCTTTTAGTATTCTGCAGTGCATTATTCTTGAATTCTTGATTATTTCAGTTTCTTTCCTCCATCAACTTGTCATGCAGGAGGGGTTTGGACTGAGGAAGCCCTGGATCAGTTTGAGAGGCTGACATATTGTGCCTCTTGGAGACCCCTACAGGCCAAACTGTGCAGCTACTCTCACTCGGAAATCTCCTCATGGCCCAGTGTCAAGCTCTATGACAACAGTGAGGGCAAGGTTAGATAGGATTTTATTTCTTAATAATAAGACTTTAATAAGCCTGTGTTTGGTTTGTCCTTTACCCTGTCTCCTCTTTCCATGTGCATATCATGTAAAAAAGGCTGTGGATGTTGGAGAGGAGCTTATACGATTGGGCTATGCCGTTATCTTCCATGAAGATTTGAATGGAAAAAAAGAGGGCTGCAATCTTGGCTGTCTGCAGATGATGCTGGTAAGTTACTCATTCTGCTTTTCGTGTCTTCCAGCGTCTCTTACTTCTTCCTGGACAAAAATAGGGTATCAATATACTTAATCTTGAACAGGACGTCTGTAAGCCAGCGGGAAAAAATCCTGGAAAAATCAACACTGAACAGAGAGATAGATCAAAACTGCTGGATGATTGTGGAATTCTCATTTTTGGGAATCCAGACTCCCTCAGTTAACCTCCACTGACTGACAACAACCCTGACTTGCAGCCATGATTTGCAGGTGAGTCATGGCTGCAAGACTGATGCCATTTAGTCTTCTAGCTGGCTGGGCCCATTCCACCTGTACCATTTGGACTATTACTACTGGGTAATTCCGGACTAGGCTCCTCATGCATCTCATCAGGATCAAATCCAGATCCTTAGTGCTGCACTGTAGGTTCCTGCAACAGGGACTTCATCTTGGTCTGATGTACCTTTATACTGCACTGTGCCAGTGGTACTGTTGCACAAATTGGATTGAATGTTGAAAATGAGGGTTAACTTCAAATTCTTTGACTCAAATCTGCAACTAAATGCCAGAATTATGCCAGAAGCTTATTGATGGCTATTAAACGAGGTACAACTTGCTAAGAGACAGTTAACCAAATATTAGTGAGAGTGTATGTTTATATTTGACACTATATGTATAATTCTTACCTTTTGCAGATTAGAGAATATCCAAAATGATTTCCAAATGATGGACCCAATTTTTGTTTTTTAATGTCATAAAATATATATGCTGTATGATTATTCCACCCTTGTAAAAAGAACAGCTAAAAGAAATCATCAGTCAAGTCCAGAATTACAATGGCATTCATGCACATGATGAGTTTATATGAACTTCTGTATGTGAAGGAAGACATTAATAAAAGAATAATAAAGAATCTTGCTTCTTCTTATTGGTATGCAACTCTAGCATTCTAGTTTTCTTGGGTGTGCTTGTCAGGTATATTAATCTCTGTCCAACTGTATCCGACAAGGTACTCTGTCATTTTTTATTATTATTATTTTAATTTATCTTTATGCCTGAGAGATTAGGTAATCCCCTTACTTCTGTTCTGAAAGTTTGGAGGACTGTTTAACAGCGGCTAATCACTTTTATTCTTCCAACAGGATGATGTAATAGGAGCATCATCAGAGCTCAGTCTTTCCTGTATTAGTTTATCAGGTGAGTTCTGTCATGGAACTGTAGATTTGCCAGTGACTATGTTTAAGCGATCATAAAGTAACCCTCATACCCTTATGTTACTGGGATTGTATGTTGAAGTAAAAAATGTTATCTAGGTTTCTAAATACAACAGAATATCCAAGTGATGTCCACATTGGATCAGATACTTGACTTGGGACACTTCTTACACCTACAGAGAGGTAGTGTATGCCCCCATGTGGTGGAAAATTAACAGGAATGCAGTTCTGTTAAATCAACTTTCTAAAGTGTCTCAAGAAGAAATGAACACAACAATATACATTTTGATTAGGATCAATTAACTTGACCCTAATACTCCAAATACTTGTATTCAGTGCAATTTGTAGTTTATCTCTAACAAATCAGGAAATATAACATAGTGAAACAAAGGAACGGTGTCACTATGACTCTCAGTCAAGCTTTTGTACCATGGTGGATAAACAAAAAGAGTTGAAGCTGCTGTTACAGTCATTGTTAACTTGAGTGTTTCCTTCTTGCACCTCAGAAGCTGCCTCTATATCAGGAAGTGTTGATGATGTTGTGGAGGACGAGTTGCTGTGAGACCAAAGATATTTTAAAAAAACCAAGGTATCTTCTCCCAGTTTGATGTCTGATTCTGAACATTTGCTAGTGAACGCTCTTGTGTGAACCATTATGTCTAAAAATGATTAACTTTTCTTTAGCAGCCCTCAACATCTACTCCTCAGCATCAGCCCTAATGATGATATAGAGCTTTGCCTAACCTAAACTTGATTACATAAACCCTCTTCCTGAAGACTTACCTACTTGATGAGTGTGCCACAGTTCTTCCAGCCATTATCCATTTGTTGTTGTTACTTCAGCAAATAATTCTTTGTTTTTTGTTTAATGTTTTGTTCTGCTTTGCTAAATTTTGTGTTCAAGGAATAGGGAAAGGAATAAATCTAGAATGCCAGTATTATTACTGAAAAGCACTGTGATTGGAATTACTGGAGCAAAGTTCAGTTGGTTTGTGGTTAATATTGTTTAGTTTCTTGCTATACTTGTATGTATATCAAAAAAAACTATGCCCATTATCAGGCTTAAGCGAATATATTTTGGAAGTTAAAAGCTAAAGTGTTGTTGAATGTGGTTCTCAGATTTTGTTCAGTGTGAACATATTACATCTACTGTAGAAATCTTTCACAAGAAAGATTGTCTTCGAAAATGTAATAATGTCACTATATCCTAATAAAATGTTTATTTTACTTCACATGTAATACTTGTGTATTTTATTTTGAAGTTCTTTTTATATGGAAAAATTCCAAATGAAAGTCAGGAGCTAGTTATAAACAAAACAAAACCATTGAAATTACTGTAACGTTACTGTATTTACACCGACTAATAATCTGTAGTTGTTCTGAAGGCCCCTTTCATTCAGTTACTGCGCGAAGTCTACTATTTTGTGTCTGCATCGGTCGATGACCTCCATTGCAGATCCACCAATCACACGAAAGTAGGTTACGGTCGCTCATGCGCAGAGGCTGCAGAGTAATTTGTTGATATCCTGGTTGGTAGTATTTAGACTAAAATTCAAAGCTAGGTTATACCCCAGGTGAGGGGATTTGTTTGAATTAGGAAGGGCAGGTAACTGGAAGAGCATCTATATGAAGGGCTGATGGAAAACGCAAGGGATTTGGTGAGTCGGTTTGAAACATTTTTGGGCCGCGAGCCTCCGTTTCCAGTGGATTGTTCAGGCTAGTACGCCTCCTTTGTTGTTATCTGTTTACGATAGCCAGCTAGTGGCTCACCCATCTACACATAATACTAAAGCTCTTTCTTTCGCCTCTTTCTCTCTCTGAAAAAAAAACAAAACAAGTAGAGTTTTCTTACAAATCTAACTATTGCAATTATATAATAGACGAACGTAAAAAGGCTTTGCTCTGGAAAAAAAAAAAAACCCTGGAGAAACAGGTTCTGCTAGCTAGCTATGCTAGTGCTGTTTAGCTTTAGGAGGTGTTTGTAATAAGGCCGTCCCTTATTTTAGTTTCGGTATTAGTTTACTTTTCTAATATATATGTATGCAAAATGTAGCTTACGAAGGATGTCTTTGGAAATGGGTGTTTTGATATATATATATATGTATATATATATATATATATATTTTTTTTTTTAAGTTAAACTGTTGTGCGTAGTGTAATGTTTGAGCTGAGATGCTGTGAAGAGGAAGTAAACTAGCTTTGACAACATGTACGCATTGTTCCGGATCCTGTGATCAGACTTCCATATTTTCACGTAGAATTTATTTATTTAGACGTTTGGGCGTTTCGAAAAAAGTCATGCTGACTCAGATATGGTTCGCTGATATTTTCCTACCTGAATCTAAATGATGCATTAATGATGAAAGGCGAACTGTAAAACTGCATCTTTCAACTAAAATAAGTTCAGCTTCACTTCAATACTAAAATTTAGCTTAGGGACTTGATTTTTGTTGACATTTGTCTAAAACATCTTACAAATGCTCAAAAAAGGAAATAATATTGATTACAAAAATAATAAAAATGTGAACTAAGAAGATTTGAATCTTTATTTTCTTCTGGTCCATTATTATATTTTGCATCAACCTTGCAATCAAACTATTTCTTTTGCAACTATTGCAGACTGTGTCTGCTCCCCCTTTCTTCCCCTTTCTAACTCCCGAGAATGCCTTAGAGCAATATTCCCTTTCTGGCCTCCTCACAGAAGTTGTTGTTTTAAGTATCTTCGTTTTTTTGTATTGATTCGCACAGAGATTGAGATTAACAGTAATAAGAATTATTTTAAGGCACTATTATTGCTGTGCTTTTACCATTAATTATATGTTTAAAGAAAAGGTTAATTTTATTAATATTAAAAACCATGGTATATTTAATTTGAATAAGAGCACCGCTGTTAAAAAAATAAATAAATAAATAAACTGGGCATCTCTTCTGCACTAAAGACAAATGTTTGGCTAGTTTGTGTGGCTAAACTCCAGGACCACAGAACAAGGACATTTGTAAGGAGCTGTTAAAATAAAGTGCAATAGCTCAAAAGAATTATTTTTCTTTTATTGAGTTTTAGTAAAGTAAAATAACTCAAAAGGAATGGAGTAAAATAAAATGATTTGAATGAAATATGTTTTTCTGAACAGTTACCTTCTCTTAGACCAGGGGTGTCAAACTCAAATACACAGTGGGCCAAAATTCAAAACTGGAACAAAGTCGCGGGCTAACATTAATATTTATTGAAAAAAAAATCTTCCTCCAGATTTAAGAATGAATCTCTTCTTATGGACTCAAACAAGTTTTGCTGAAAAACTGAATATGGAACAAGCAAAGCTTAATACTAAAGAATATATATATTAGCTGTATAATACCAGTAGGCCAGCTCTAATAATAATTTGGTATGGCTTTGCGGGCCAAATGTAATTAGGCTGCGGGCCAAATCTGGCCCGCGGGCCAGAGTTTGACACCTATGTCTTAGACCAATTTCACTGCTTTCTCCATGAACAACGCCAAAGTAAACGTGTTACATTATACGGAGAAATGGAGAGGAGAACCTCGTGAGCTACAGACACCCCTAAAAGCATCCATATGAATTCATTCAGTGTTTCTCTGTTGTGTCCTCTGTAAAGGCTGAGCGTACCCCACGTTCAGATCGTAAGCGACGAGACTCATTCGGGATGTTTGATGGCTATGACAGCTGCAGCGAGGAGTCCACCAGCAGCTCTAGCTCAGACGACAGTGAGGATGAGGTGGTACCCTCTATCCCTGCTAGTCTGCCCATCATCAAGAACAATGGACAAGTCTACACCTACCCTGATGGGAAGGCTGGAATGGGTCAGTACATGAGGCTTATTTTTTGTGTGTATTGCTTAAATAATAATCTGTGAGTGAACAATAATAGTGTTTACGTTTAGCTGCTGTGGCTCAGGAAGTAGAACGATTATTAGTTTGATTCTCAGCTCCTCAACATTCATATGTGCAAATATCCTTGGCCAAGATATTGAATTACCTAAACAGTTAATGCATTACTTTTGGTATACCCTTTGAATTAAAGCTGAAAATTTTCATTTGTATCACATTTGGTTAATTTAAAATCCACTGTAGTGATGGGGTGGCTCGGTCCCCTTCTGCTCCATTCTACATGCCAAATATCCTTGGCCAAGATAATAACCCCAAGTTGTTCTCCGGGCAATGAATGTGTATGACTGTTGGGTAGAAAGTGCCTATAAAAAAGTGCTTGTGCGATTGGATGTGAATGAGTGAATGAGGAAAGATGTATAAAGAGCTTTTAGTATTCAGAGTAGAAAGGCGCTATATAAAAACCAGTCTATTTACCACGTACAGAGCAAAAATTGCAATTGTGTCAATTTCCAAATACTTATGGGGGATAACTATAAATGCCATTTACCATTTGTAGACTGCTGATCTATTTCGGTTTGTTTTCACAGCCACCTGTGAGATGTGTGGGATGGTCGGTGTACGAGATGCTTTTTACTCCAAAACCAAGCGTTTCTGCAGTGTGTCCTGTTCTAGGAGTTATTCCTCAAATTCTAAAAAAGCTAGCATCTTGGCAAGACTCCAGGTAAATGCATTATCTTTGATAAACAAGTATAGTAGTTTCATAATTTTGTATTATGTAAATATTAACATCTGCTTTGGTTTTTACAAGGGCAAACCACCAACAAAAAAGGCCAAAGTCTTACAGAAACAGCCTCTCATGGCAAAGTTGGCAGCTTATGCCCAGTACCAAGCAAGTCAACAGAACCAGGCCAAACTGAAAGCGGGTAGGCTATGAAAAAGCAATCATGATGGGGCTCATATTTCTGCTCTTTTTGATGTACACAAGCAACAAACTAATTGTTGTTTCCGTCAGTGGTCGCTGGAGAGAGTTTTGACTGGGGGCAGTATATCTGTAGCAGTAACACGGTGGGGGCTCCTGTCAGCTGTTTCAAGCATGTAAGTAGCTGGAGCTGAGAATATGGTCACCACTGATATGATACTATGATTATCATAGCTGATAACTTCTGTGCCTCAGGCCCCCATGGGAACATGTTGGGGAGATATTGAAGTAGGTGTGAGGATTGAGGTGCCCAACTCTGATACCAACTTCTCCACCAAGGTGTACTGGATAGCAGAAATCATAAAGCTAGCAGGTAAACACTACAAGTAATTAAGGTAAAATCTCTCACACAACCCTTGGGGTGTTTTTAATTGTGTTTGTGTCTTTTCATTTTTGTGAACTCTGTTAGGAGTAAGTGTTAATGCTGAATAAGTACATCACAACATGGCAAATGTATGCAAAGTCCAATGTAAAAGTCACACTGAACATTTGAACAGTTAGTTTCGCTGTTTCCACAACAATAGTTGTTGTTGATGAGACAGTGAACCACAAGAGAGGCATTTGGCTTTACATAAAAGAGAACTTGCAGCTGCTAGTTGACTCAGAATCGGTGTAGTAAGGTTGGGTGATTGGACGAATTTATCAACCATCAACGATAGGCTGAGCCTTTCGCCAATCGTTTTTACAAGAGCAATTTATTTATTTGCCCGTTAGTAAGTTTGCTAATAATGTTGATTGAAGCTAAGAGAAAAAGTCAACAAAAACAATAATAGCGCTGTTTTAATGGCACCCTCCTCAGCGTGCCCCCAAATGCAGCGATCAATTTACACAAACTCATAACAGAAAGAAAGAAAGACGGTATCCTATGTTCAGTAAAAAACAAAAACATTTTATTTAAATAAAAAAATACAATGTTGGGCAGGGAAACAAAGAAAAACTGGTTTCTTTTTTCCACTTTAACCGTGTTTACAGGCTCTTCCAATGTTTATCTGTCTTACACACTCGACCAAACAACAAGATACAAAACGTATGTTAAAAAATGTTTCTTCCAGCGAACATAAAAAAAATCTTTGACGTAAAGTTAAGTCTTTTGTGCGATTTGGTGCCTCTCAAATAAACAAATGACTAATCAAGAACGTACCTATATTAATACTGAAACAAACAAGAAAAGAAAGTGAAATATTCCCTCCAAAAAACGTATAAATTCAAAAAGTCACCTGTGCAAATATATCACCTATCGTCATTTATTGGACTGACGAATGCCGGTTGGAAAAATCTGACATATCGCCCAACCTTGTAAAGTTGTAGCCTTAAGTTTTTCTAGGTCTTAATACTACACACTGACATGCTGCAAGAATAGTTGTATTTATTTATTTTTTTAAATTACAGTACTAAAATAGTTTAAAAATTCATTCTCAATTGAGCCAATATCATCCTCATTAGTCAGACCCATATCTGTCAAGGTTTATTGCTTTGTCCTGGCAGCAATTGTGTTGATGACAATACTGGCAACAAACCTACACATAGATGAAAGTACCAGATGTATCCCTCTACCTGAGCTAATAAAAGTCTGTATTTGATTTTTAAGTTTTACCATAAACAAAGAAATAAGCAACAAACCCCTTCTCCCATTCCACATGTGACAGTCCACATCCCAACAAATAAAATGTGCAAGTTGACATCAGAGGGGGAAAAAAACCTTAAAAATAAGATGTTTACATTCATTGGTATGTTTAGCTGTCACATGTATTTATCATCTATGTGTAAATTACAGGACAATCTGATTTCCATTCCTTCACTAAGGCTTCACTTCAGACATCTTTGTTATGAGCTGTTAAAGAAATTCAGCACTGAAACAGAAGTGATTTTCTGAGATTGTTTAGAAAGAAACCTTTGGAAGGGAATCGATACAGTATAAATAGTTTTCTCACCAACAGTGAGGAGAAATAACACATTATTTATACCCAGTGTTGGGTAAGTTACTTTAAGTTAGTAACTTAGTTACTTTTGATAGAAGTAACTAGTAATGTAACTCAGTTACTTCAAGTTACTCGTTACTTTCAGAGTAACTAGTTACTAGGGAAAGTAACTTTGGTTTTACTCAGAATTCTCTTGTTAATGTGTTGCTTCCGTAACTGGATACCCAGCAAGATTGCCAGTCTTCTAGCTTGCTTACTTGCCACAAGTGCACTGTGCCACCTACCAATAGAAAGGAAAAAATAATGTGCACATTTCCACGAGAGAAATCCCACGCCTGATTCTATCCTAGCCTGCTTTTTACATCCAACACAAAAACTGCAGTCGTGGTGCTTTCGATTGTACTCAGAACTCGGAAATTCTGCCTTCTGAATAGGAAGATGTAGGTAACACCAGACTGCAGATGAGCTGCATACAGGGCTGGACTGGGACAGAAAATTGGCCCGGGCATTTTGACACCATTATAGGAAAAATCATAAAGCCTTTGAATGAAAATAAACGCTGTTGTGACAGTGATGTTCACTGTTCTGATGGTATATATGCATCAATCTATCAATCGTTTGTTGTAAGACTCAGATAATTATTTTTTTAAAAGTGAGACATTTTAAATGAGAATAAGAAAGTATTTCCTTGTGCCCCCCTTTCCCTTTTAATGCCCTACCTGGCCCCCTGGCAACACTTTGCTAGACCCGCCCCTGCACAGTTACCAGCTGTCAGCTACTTAGAAAAGGATCCTGGTGTTATTTGTCTCTCAGAAACAGTTCATTTATTAAGTGTTCATATATTAAGTATTAATAAATAAGCACTTTTCACAGCGCTTATTTATTAAGCGCTGTGAAAGGCGCTTAATAAATAAAGTTTACTTACTTACTTACTAGTTTACTTCATAACTTCCCTTCAACTCATTCATGTCACCTAAAAGGTAAACCTGTTTCTCCATCACAGCTCTGATGATTCAGTAAGGACATCTCCTGGTTTCATCTTCATGTTTCCCTCTCACCAGATATCCAAACCGACATCATGACCAGCAGCTTTACAGCTGTGGCTCCAGCAAACATCAGCTGATACTAGAAATTAATATTAAATAAATTCTAACAACAGCTGATCAAGCTTAAACGTGCTGCTGTTGTTTAGCGCGACATCCGCTGGTTTCCTCTTTCTGGCGCAAAGTGAGCGATAAACAAACAAGAGAGAAAAGCCGATCAGCTGATCATTGATCAGTTTCATGATTGAAGTAGAAACAGGAGAGGGAGGGGGAGAGATGAGAGAAGAAGAGGCAGCTGTGCAGCATAAACACAGAATAACTCCAGCTTTGTGTCTTTTTCATTGTAGCTGAAGTCCGGGACAAACTGTTCCTTTTCACCTCAATAAGAAACGCGTAATATTTTCTCTGAATACAGACGATTCCGTTTTTTACGGGACGGTTGGCAACTCTAATAATTAACCTTATGAACAAAATAAAGTTCAACATCAGTAACATAGCACCACCCAGCTGTATAGAAACTCCGTCATGCTAGCTAGCACGCAGTACGAAAAAGTCAGCATAACGAAAATAAACTCCACCTAAACTTGGTTCATATCTGACCCAGATGGACTGCAGGTCATAACTTCTTACCTGAAGTTCAGTTCACCTGACACTCTCGGACCAGCGGCCGCTTCGGGTCTCTCCTCTTGCCTCCCTTTTCCTTCATCCACCTGCTGCCTCCACCACTTGCTAATGTTATTGAATCTGTGGAAGCTCCGCGATGCCACCACACGAAGTAACGAGCCTATCTAAATCCCAGTAACGAGTAACGCGTTCCTGATTTTGGCATAATAACTAGTTACCGTGCTCGTTACCACAATAATAACGTAGTTACTGTAACGCGTTACTTAATAACGCGTTAGTCCCAACACTGATTATACCACATGTGAATACGGTCTTTGTATCAAATTTTTTTTCTCCAACTAGTCAAGAAGCTGAATATAGAATAAGCAAACTGACCGCGGATAGTGGTCAATTTTTCAATCTACTGTTTCTGATGACAAGAATTAGTGCGCACATTAACAGTGTTTCCTCTTGTTCTTCAGGGTTCAAGGCTCTCCTGCGTTATGAGGGCTTTGACAGTGACACAAGTAAAGACTTCTGGTGTAACCTCTGCATACCTGAAGTTCACCCTGTGGGATGGTGTGCTTCAAGTGGCAAACCCCTCGTACCTCCAAAAAGTGAGTGTTTTGACAAACAAATCACTTAAGTTTTCTTTATCACTATGGTTAATTATTGCTGCTCTCTACAGGCATACAACATAAGTACTCTAACTGGAAAACGTTTCTTGTGAAGCGCCTCACTGGAGCTAAAACACTGCCACCTAACTTTAATGATATGGTAAGGCATCAGCCCAGTATTGTAAAGCTGCATTTTATATATTTATTTTATTTTTAAGTGTTCTTGCTGAACCTAAAATTACAATAAAACGTTGTTGTTTCTGTTCATCCTTGGCTATTAAATTTCATCTTGGTTTGGTAAACCTGTCACTCATTTTTCACTGAAGGTACAGCAAAACATGCAATTTCCCTTTAAGAAGCTAATGCGAGTTGAGGTGGTCGATAAGAACTATCTCAGCCGGACACGGGTGGCGCTGGTAGAGCAAGTGATTGGAGGTCGCCTGAGGTTGGTCTATGAGGAGAGCCAGGGTGGAGCTGATGACTTCTGGTGCCACATGTATAGCCCTCTTATCCATAATATAGGCTGGTCAAGAAGCATTGGACACCGCTTCAAACGATCTGGTAGGCACACTCACTTTGTAAGGAGTCTGAGGAATCAAAACTTGTGAATTTTGAAAATTGTTATAGTTGATCAAGTAACAGTCCGGTGTGAATGTGGGTCACGTGTGTCAATATTTACTTGAAATCTTCATTGACACACGTGACTACAACAATTTACAACAATGCCCACTTTATGTGTAACAAGTCATTTTCATGTATTCATATTCTAGATATAACAAGGAAATTAGATGGTCAAGTCGATGCTCCTCCACAGCTCTTCCAGAAGGTAAGACTTGGCAAAAGAACAGAATATATTTCATCCTTATTATCCCACATCTGAACCACCACTAAAAGTCCTTGTTCCCTTGCAAGCTTCCCCCTTTGAAAAGCAGATTTCACACTTCAGCTAGGAAGATTTTCAACACACAGACGTGATGTACTATATGTGTGTATACATGCATGATGAGTATTCAGCCAGACATAACAGTGCTACGACTGGTTTGGATTTATATTTAAAAAATTAAAGCACTCCTTTCATCAAAATGAATAAATACAGGATTAATGAATCTTTAAACTCCACTTAAATTCAAATCCAAGTGGAAAAAAGACCTGAAAACATCTTTTTCTTTACTTTAATGTCCCCTTTAATGAACTGGATTTTTTTTTTTTTTTTTAGCATCAAAAAAGCAAGTTTAAAACATTATTTGTGAACCAACATTTTGAAAGAAAGCTCGCAATCAAATAATACTGTGTTGCTTTTAACTGAAATGGCACAAATACGGCTTTAAACGTTACTAAATACTTGTTTAAAGACTCAGACAATAAACATGTCCCCATAGTGTCTATTTTTCTACTCCTTGATCCTGGAGGCACAAACCTTTACAGGTGCACTCCCAAGTCAATCCTATTATAAAATGTTGCAGTTTCAATGTGAGTTGTCAATTCCAAACATAACAAACATTGAAAGTTATAACCCTTTATGGTATATAGTTTTGTTTTTTATTTTTAGAAAAAAAAACTTTAACCTAATTTCTTAAGTGCTTGGGGGTCCCTGTTAATATAATAAGAAATATGTCTCTTCCACTCTCGAGCAAAATTTGTTTTGTTGCCTCATGGTAGCCCTGTGTTATAAGGGTACCAAAATTTAAGTTTCATACTTATGTAGTAGATTCGGTGGGAAAGAGCTATTTATTCAAAATGTTATTGTGTAGTTTAACAAATATGAAGTTAATCCTCATAAAAGCATTTAATCCAACAGTGATGTTCTGTGCTCTTGCTCATACATGCATGGGTTTGTCTGTCTGTTTCTGTGTGTATGATGTTGACTACTCCATTTGGAACTTCGTAAAATGGAGATGGATACTACATTTCTGTCATTTGACTTTTCAATTATCATTTCATCCTGGTGCATGACATTGGCACACAGTCCTTTTCAAGCTCCAGAAACGTTTGTGTACACAGATCATTTACATACACAAACTGTTGCTTAGCCATGAACATCACATATGTATCACCCTTAATTGAATTAGAATAGCTTTTATTGTCACTGTTACAAGAACAATGAAAGGCAGTTTGGCATTTCTCCATGTGTGTGAAGTACAATCACAGACAAATTTACATTTACACAAAAAAAGATATGTACAATCTATACATACACCTGCAAACATACGGATACAAAAATATAAATATATTGTGTGTGTGTGTGTGTGTGTGTACAGTTGCAACTATACTAAATAAGGTTATAATAAATACAGTTTAAAGAGGTAGGGATGTTGGTTGCATACGGTTTATAAATAAGGTGTAATGTCCATGAGTGTTGGCAGTGCAGTTATCCTCCAATCAGGGTGGAGGTAGGGCATGTTTGACAGCCTGTTGCCTTTGATGCCTTAGTCCCATTAACTACTCCAAACTGTTGATTCTGGGGCCCTGTTGGGTAAATGGTAAATGGACTGATTCTTATATAGCGCTTTTCTACTCTCCCGGAGTACTCCAAGCGCTCTATACAACATGCCACATTCACCCAATCACACCCATTCTCACAAGCACTGTCTCTATACGTAGTACTTTCTAACTACATTCACACACATTCATACTCCGATGGATGCATCGGAGAGCAACTTGGGGTTAGTATCTTGCCCAAGGATACTTGACATGCAGACTGGAGGAGCCACAGATTGAATCACCAACCTTCCGATCAGTAGGTGACCTGCTCTACCTCTACCTCCTGAGCTACAGCCACCCCCGTAGCTCAGGAGGTAGTTCAGAGACTCATAACCCATGAAGAAATCAAGACGAACAGCTTTAACCGGTGTGCTCGGTTCGGTTGTGTGTGTGCACGTGAACGTGAGTGACTGTGTGTGGATGTGTTTGTGTGACTTCCTGCTGATCACAAAGGGTCATCTCCCCTCCCCCTGTATATGGCTCAACCCCGTTTTAACAGTCTCACCATACACAAGCACAGGTAAATAAAGGGCAGGAAGTAAAACATCCACACTAAATAAGAAAGCAGAACTCTCACATGGGATGTCCCTACAATTAAACACTATAGCTATTGCATCCCCCACATAGATGTAGTCCGGGGAGGAGGACAGAAACTTACAAAACTTACAAATTTAAATAAAACAATGACAACATTTAACAATTTCAACCTAACAGGCCCGCTTACTGTACCGTCACTCTAATCAAGTTCACTAAGGGGATGACCCTAACTGTCTGCATTCTTTTCATAAATTTATCTTTCTTATTTTCTTTTCACTTGTCTGCCTTTTATTTTACAGACGAAGGAAGTGGACCAGAGTGGGGACTGGTTCAAAGATGGGATGAAGTTAGAAGCCATTGACCCCCTCAATCTCTCAGCTATATGTGTAGCTACTGTAAGAAAGGTAAGCCAGTTTTGATTTTGCAAAAGTCAGGATGGTGTAAAATGTAAATAAAACAGAATGCAATGATTTACAAATCTCCTAAACCCTTATTTTATTCACAATAAAACATAGAAAACAGATGTCTGAACTTAAATATTTTACTATTTGATGAAATATATTAGCTCACTTTGAATTTCATGGCAGCAACATGGCAAATTTGGGACAGGGGCAACAAAAGGCTGGTAAAGGAAGTGGTACTAAAAAGAAACGCATTTAGGAAGATTTTGCCACTAACCCTAACCTGATCTTAACAGGTTAAGATGATTATCAGTGTAACCAGTATTTCCAGTATAACCAGTGTTTCTCAGAATTCTCAAGGGGTTCACTAATGCATACACAAATGCAGGTAGGCTATTAAGTAACATTGTGTTGGCTATTAAGAAACGGCAAAGCCAAATGGCAACACGATATAGAAATACTACCATCTTCACTGGGTCAAAAGTCATTTGAAATAGACTTACACAAGGTGGAAAACTGTTTTGTGGTCAAACAAATTGAAATTTGAATATATGTTGATCAATGGTCATGACAATTTGCATATTAATGATAGAAGAAGTCACTTGGTGGGTGAGTGATGAAATGTTTCTTCCACTGAAAATACTACGTCCAGATGAACAGAATCAATGTTTCAACACAGTGAATATCTTTGTGATTGCTCTAAAATTAAGGCTATAATTGCACCACTGTTATCTTCAATGTGACGTGCCAATACAGTGGAGAGCAGCTACCTGAACTTTATTTCCACAGAAGTACATTGTCTTGTTATTAAATGTACTTCCTTTCTGTATATGATTCTAGATATTGTAGCACCTCTGAAAAATACAGCCTGAAATCAAAAGTAGTTGACTAGAACTCTCAAACGTGCACCTTAAAACAGATAACTTATAAGCTGCAGAGGAAATGGCATCTAACTAATTTAGGAGATCATCATTTAGCCTGCAAAAGTAGATTATTGCTCTATAACAAAGCCCTCTGTAAAGGTAGAACATCGTACTACTCATCACTGACTAAAGGTAATAAGAATGATAGGTTTCTCTTCAGCACTGTAGCCAGGCTGACCAAAAGTCAGCTCTGTTAAGCCAAGGATTCCTTTATTTATAAAGAAATTCAAGAAGTCATCACTACTTAAGGTTAAAATATCATTAGAGAAAAAATTACTCATAACCACCTTGCAGATGTAACTTTGTGTACACCTACTTTCAATACCACTGATAATTTATTTATTTCTCATCCACTAATTAAGTGGTGGTTACGTACCACCAGTATGCTTGGTAGGGGTTCCAAGCAATCCAAGCAGGTTAAAAAATCTAAAGTTATCAAACTGCATGCCACCGAATACCTGGCCAGTAGCATCACT
Organism: Haplochromis burtoni; assembly: GCF_018398535.1. Taxonomy (NCBI): domain Eukaryota; kingdom Metazoa; phylum Chordata; class Actinopteri; order Cichliformes; family Cichlidae; genus Haplochromis; species Haplochromis burtoni. The sequence continues at coordinate 167,746 of NW_024583047.1, forward strand.
TGATGAGTCATGAGAGCACTCTTGTTAACTAAATCAAAACCTTCATATTTTTATTTTTTTATTTTTTTTTTAAACCTGTAAACGAGAGAAATGGATACAGAAACAACACAGTGTTCCCAGAGTCTAACACAGTGCCACAGACCGAGCATTAGCATTCTAGCTTCGAAGTCCACCTTTGTTGTAGTGTTCTTGTCCATTATTAATTATGTGGCAGGACGCGTGGACGTGTTGCTATTGACGACAGTCACGTACATTAGTACTAGTGTTTTGTAATGGAAAACCATCCAAGTTGGGTCGTGGCGATCCGTGGCCAGTTGATCTGGGTAGGTGCTAATGGAAAAGGGGCTTTACTGCCATCAAATTGTAGCTCCATAGTGTAGTGGTTTATCCTGGTATGATCTCTTGGAGATTGTCAGGAGGCAGCCAGCATATAAAGTCTGCCAAATCAAATATGTGAAGAGTCACCCCTTATGAACAATGGAGCAGCCAAATGTTTTTGGGGTGTAATTGGTAGGGGTGAGGGGTGAGGAGTGGGGGTTCCTGCTGTAAAATGAAAAAAAAATTTAAATGGTATATTTTCTCAGTTTAAACCTTCAATCTGTTTTGGGTTTTTTTTTTTTTTTTTGTTTTTTTTTTGTTTGTTTTTTTTGTCCTCAGGTGTCAATAGATTATAGATTTATGAGATTTGATTGTGTTCTGTTTCTAGTTGCATCTACATTTTTTTTTTCCTCTAAATATTTTTATTGAGTATTTGTGGATATAGTTTACAAAGAAAAAAAGGTGGAAAACACAAACTTTACAATGAATACAAAACAGAACTTCTCATGTTGGAACAGTTTTCCTTTCTTATTATTTAGCAAACAAATAATGAGGGAAAAAAAAAACAGAAAGAAAACAAAAAGAAGGGGAAAAAAGGAAAAAAAAAAGAAAAGAAAGCCACCGAACATGGGAGGGCGGGGCAGCAACCTTCCGCCAATCAAAATGGCACGCCTAGCCAAGAGGGAACTAAAGGACAGCACCCTGCGCTTTGCTCTTGGAATATGCTTATCATCCTCTCCCGCTGTATCAAAGAGAGCAAGTAGGGGGTTGAGAGCTAGTTTCAGGCCGGTAGCCTTGTTCAAAGTGCAGAAAACCTCCTCCCGAAAAGCATCTACATTTTTGGAATTTAGGTTGTACATTAAAGTTGACATGACATAACTCTCTGCTATATAGGTGTTGGCAGATGGATATCTCATGATTGGGGTAGATGGCTCAGAGGCAGTCGATGGATCAGACTGGTTCTGCTACCATGGCACCTCCCCTTCCATCTTCCCTGTTGGCTTCTGTGAAATCAATAACATTGAACTCACACCCCCTAGAGGTACTCTACAGTTATATTTTTTTTCTTCACTTTGGAACCTTAAAATTTGGGGTTGTTTATGTTCTGACCTTGACACATACTGTGTTTCTCAGGGTACACTAAACTCCCATTCAAATGGTTTGACTACCTCAGAGAAACAGGTTCAGTAGCTGCTCCTGTCAGGCTCTTTAACAAGGTAAGGTTTATTGATGTATATCCTGTGTGGTTTTTAAACCGTTATCATTCTGTAAGTTTCAAAATCTTCTGCTAATCAAAATCCCATAACTTGCAATAAAAACACCATCTGCAATTATCTACACCACAGGTGTCGAACTCCAGGCCTCGAGGGCCGGTATCCTGCAGGTTTTAGATGTGTCCTTGATCCAACACAGCTGATTTAAATGGCTAAATGACCTCCTCAACATGTCTTGAAGTTCTCCAGAAGCCTGGTAATGAACTAATCATTTCATTCAGGTGTGTTGACCCACAGTGATATCTAAAACCTGCAGGACACCGGCCCTCGAGGCCTGGAGTTCAACACCCCTGATCTACACTATATAGACCAGGGGTGGGGAACTCCAGGCCTCAAAGGCCGGTGTCCTGCAGGATATCACCCTGGGTCAACACACCTGAATATGATGATTAGTTCATTACCAGGCCTCTGGAGACATTCAAGACATGTTGAGGAGGTAATTTAGCCATTTAAATCAGCTGTGTTGGATCAAGGACACATCTAAAATTGCTTAACTCCTAGATATTCCATGATCAACTGTAAGCAGTATTATTGCAGAGGAAAAGCATTTGGGAACCACAGCAACTCAGCCATGAAGTGACAGACCACGTAAATTTGCAGTGCAGGGTTGCTGAGTCCTGAGCCATGTAGTCGGTTGTCAGTTATATGCTGTAGAGTTACAAACGTTCTCTAGCATTAACATCAGCACTATGCTGGGAGCTTCATGATATGGGTTTGTCAGTCTAGCTGACCCAGTACTTTTTGATTGTAGTTATACATAGACAAACATGTGTGATAACTAAGTTTAAGGAAGTGATTCCTTCACTGTTAACATGATGGAGACTGAAAATGACTTTCCACTCTCCATCTTTGTTTGTCCTCGAAAAATTGTTGTTACAAGTGTTACACAAGTATGATTAATCTGTCCTCATTAAGATGGCTGTAATTAAATTATTACTTGAAAAGTTCTTACTAGCTACTTTTATTTCAAAACATTTGGAGATGTTAACTGTCAATCAGTTAAATAATCATTGCAAAAGAACAGATAATTTGCAAAGATTCAGTCCAGATTTAGAGTGCGCCATAGCACAGACACGGCACTGGTAAGGTAACAAATGATCAATGATCAATTGATGATCAATGATCAATTCAATTACCACTGACAACAGTATTTTACTAAGGCGATTAGAACACAACGTTAGTATCAGTCAGTGTGGTCTGAATTTGATATGTCTACTAGATTTAAATTTCTCTTATCCATGCTCAAAAGTTGGTCACAGAGTTCCACGGGGATCCAAGAACGAGTGGCCATTTATTATTTTAAAATTGATACCATA